>NC_139722.1:19541594-19839094 GCF_964211835.1 Anser anser
GGAAAAAGGTGTAGCCACTGAGACTGGAAGTTATTTCCTGGAGTAGTGGCTCTTCTTTCATGTATGATACTTCTTTATTTTACAGGCAGACAATATGACTTCCTGCCAATGGATATGGTTACAGCACGGAGGCTGCAACCGGGAGGCTCATTTGGCATTACCTGGAAAGTGAAGGAAAGTGAAGGAAAGTGAAGCTTCTCCACGCTACTTGTCATTAGGTCAAATATGTGTTCTTTTTAGAGTTTCTCTTAGTCCATGTCATTGATTTTTTAAAACCAACTGCCTGAGTCCCTTTGTTTAGAAAATAACTTTTTTTTTTTTTTGAACTTAAACATTTCCCACAGTTTGCAGACCATGCTCTTGTCTTCCAGGCTCCTGTTGTCCCCATACCATGGTGAGTGTGGTAGGTGTTGATTGTTGGTTGCATACTTCCATGTGTGATACCTGCCTGGGCATATAGTTCCAAAACACTCAGTCAAGTGAAAACATGACCTTTTGTGAAGTTTAACTGAAGAACTTGAATGCAAAGTGCAGTTTGACAAAGGTGCAGGCCAGAGGTGCTGTCTCTTTCACAGCTGTTTACTTGAAAGAAGTTAATTGAACCTCTAAACTCAACATGCAGACAGTGCTGATGTATTTTTCCCAGTTACACTCCAGCATGCTTAATAGTCTATGCGCCCGAGCTGAGCAAGGCTGGGTCACTTGCAGAGCCCAGGCAGCAGAGGAGCACTGGTCAGCACTGCACAGCATTATGGTTTCTGCACATCTAGATTGTTCTCTGAAACATTTTAGTTCACTGAAATGTCGGCAGGAGTGTGGAAGTGGGAGTAGCTACTTAACTTCTCCATTGTGGAACTGAATGATGTCAGAAAACTCTCAATTTTGTGAATAATCAAGTGACTAGAACAGTCCAATTAACATTATTTCAGACAATGGGTATCTGGTAAATTTTCTAGGGTGTTCTATTTTTCCTAAAATGATGATTTCTGAAGAAAACCCTGCATGCTCTGATTTTACCAGGTATGGTCTTAAATCTAGTTTATTTCTACCAAAAGGTAGCAGCATTGGAAGCTCAGCTCCACTACCTAAGTGTTACATATTAGGACTGCAGCCCTATTAAGATAAAAGTTCCAAGGAGAGAAGCTGGTTGAGGCTATTGCCTAAAGCAATCCCGTCAGACCTTCTGCTAAAGGTATATCTTCTACTTAAGAAAACCCACTATATGTGTTTTCTGCTTTGTAGCAGTGCTTTTCATTTTAATCTAGCTGTATTTGTTCCCTTGCTTTTATTCCAAGCAAACAAAAATGAATTCTTAGTGATCTGGGAATATATTTCCTAATGCCCTGTAGCAAATGCACTTATTTTGTGTTTGTTATTTTTGAACAATATAGGCTACTGCAGAGGGAATATAAACTCTTTATACACTAAGGAAAGACAAAGGAAAATGGAAAAGTGCAAGAGATATTTTCTGACCAGCAATGATTACCACAAATAGGAGTATTTTCTATTCACAAAACGGGTAAGCCTAGCTCTCCTCTTCTTCAAGTCTGATATAAAGCAGAAGCTGCAGCATGTGGTCTCCGCGGAACTGAAGTGCAAGAAGGTCTTTCTCTGACCTGGCCTTAAGAAGAAGAAAAAGGCTTTTGAAACTTGTTTACTGACCCATTCTCTGTGTGGGACATACATATTTTTAATGGCTCCATGTGGAAGCATGTGTTATGAGAATATATAGTAGTTGTAGAAGAAGCAAGCAAATCTTCATCAAAATATTATAGGCAGTAGCACTAGCATACATTGTGCACGCCGCATCATTAAATGTGCAAGCTGACATTAACAATAATGGAGTTTCATTTGTCAGAGAATGCAGGGGAGGAGGGAGGAAGGTGGCGTACACAACTGGCACTAGGTGATTTTTGCTGTTCTTTTTCTTACTTCATAGTCTAATGCACTGAATATAAACCACAAAACTCAATGGGACTGGGGTGGGGGCAGGCATTGTAAATCTCTGCACTGCCTGGATTAGCCATTTGTGTTACTTGCCTGCTGCCAAGTTAATGTTCCTCCCTGGGCCACGTTGCTCTGACTAGCTGTGTCAAGTGTGACTGCAGGCAGACCCCGATATCCAGTAAAGGATTTGTATGCTTCATGATAGGCACTGCAGCACCTTTTGGACACTGCTGCAGTGTTCAGATTAGGCTGCCTATAGGTAGGCACACGGCCTAGTTGCATACATCAAATCAGTTACACTGTACTATTTACAGGAGCTTTGCCTTTGAGAAACAATTAGAGTGCCCTTATTTTTAGATAAGTGAAGGACACAATCCCTGTTTCTCATTTACAGCTCAGTGGCTGGACCATCTGCCCAGGAGGTGGAAAACTACTTTGGAGCCCAGTGCCGTCAAGCTGAGATGGCTGACACCCATTTCCCTGCCCTAACCTTGGCAGTCTGCAGCACAAGCAGAGAATATGAGGGCTTTCCTCCCTGCCTCTCACTGTAGCTAGGTCACTGCAGAAAAAAAAAAAAAAAAAAAAAGAAAAAAAAAAAGTCACAGGATCTCTGAAACTTCTAGCATAAAAAAAAAAGAATGGGGCTTGGGGCTGGGCAACAAGTCCCTCAGCAAGGGTGAGAGGTCTTGTCTCTTCTATGCTGCTTCATTCACCGAAAGGCAAAGCAAGTGGAATGGTCCCATGGACTCCAGGAAATGAAGCAATATGTTTAAAGCGTGGTCACAACCCACTGTATGTGTGAGGGGATAAGAACTGCTGAGTTCGCTTGCACTGGGTACACCACAGTTTGCAGCACAGAATGGAAAACAGCCTCGGGGGCAGTTGCTCCCATACTATGCCGGTGAGTAGATGCCTTGACCTTGTCTCACTATAGGGTCTTTTTAGCAAAGCCACCTTCACTGACCATATTCCTTACAATAAATGCTTCTTTCAGTCACAGTGCTTTATCTGACTGCTCCTGGGACACAGGGGGAAACTGTAAACTGCTGTAAACTAGAATCACTCCTTGTACATTTCTTTAAAAGATCCCTATATAAACAAAAATCCCTGTTTTCATTTGCTTAAAGGTGGTATAAAAGCCCTTGTACTATATAAATAAAGAATTTCTGAAAATAAACTAAACCTCTACTGTAGCTACTTTTTCTTCTGTACAGTTCTTGAATATGATTAAGTAATTACATAGACATAGAGAGCTATTACAGTTCCTTGATATGAGAAGTTGTGGAATCTCTGATGATAGACAGTTATTTAACAAAAGATAATGCTGATCTGCCTGAGTGTCAGATGTATACATACAACTGTGTAATACTGGAGCCTGGCATGATTTATATTTTTTGATTAAAATGAATAGATTTTCTACTACATGATAAACATATACTACTCTTGTACAACCAGAAGTATACTGGTTGTTTTCACAAAGTTTGGGCAGAAAAGGAATTCATCTTGAGAAAGTTCACGTTATAGTTATTAAGGCTTTTCTTCCCTTCCACTGATCATTTTCATTTTTATTTTTATGTTTATTTTTATTGAAGGCTTATGCTGCTATTTTCATTTCTGTAATGTCAGCCCCTCTAAATAAAGAGGAAATAAAATTTTATAAAACACCAGTCAGTCACTTTCTGCTAATTTTTTTGAATGCTAGAGAACCTGACATACATTATTTAGGTGCAAGGTAAATGCAGTAAAATGTAACTGCTCTCCAGGATGCTGGAGACAACAGTGACAGTCATGTTACTGAGCATCTCTGTATAATTTTTTATGCGCTTAAGACATATGGTTCATTTCTCCATTTCTCACTTGAACTGGGCATAAGCAAATGTAGACTATTTTTTCTCATCCATATAAATCTAGCAAAGCTTTACTGGCAAGTGGCTTTAAATAATTTAAATCAAAGTTCTACTTTAGGAAGACCTGTGACTTCTGAAATCTAGGCAAAGATTCGTGCCATGTCCATCTTAATGCAGTCTTTGCTGACATGTTGGATGTGGCCAGGTAGGATGGGGCTTTGAGCAACCTGGTTTAGTGGGAGGTGTCCCTGCCCATGGTAGGGGGGTTGGAACTAGATGATCTTTATAGTCCCTTCCAACCCAAACCATTCTATGATTCTATGATACTTTGTCTCTCCACTGCTCCATCATCTCCATGAGATATGCCTTTGAAGACTTTTATATTATTTGTATTGTAATTTGCATGTTTTGAAGCTGAAAAAAATACACTTCAAAAAGAACAATTTTTGTTTTGTAGGCTGCAGTCTGTTAAAAATTCTGGCTGAAGTAGAAAGTAGAACCATCTCCTCTTTTCCATAGATAGCACAACTATTCAAATATCTTTTATCCCTGTAACTAGTTCATTTTCACTGAAATTACCAGTTATATCTAAAGCATAACAAATAAGGAATATGTGGTTAAAACATGCCTAATTACCTCCCTATGTTCTTTTCTCTATCTTGACAAATGTTAAGCATTTGAACCAAGAAACTACATTTAACTTACACTTAAATTCATGGAGGAGTTGAGTTTGCACAGGGAACTTCTAGTACCTCAATTAACAGAGTACTGTGTTTCTTGGTGCCTGAGTATGTGTTTGAAGAACTTTGTGTTTCTGGAGTTTCATGTGTACTATATATATTGTTCTTTGTCACTGAATTCGTATCGTGTTTCTTTTTGACCATGAACTCTGGAGATACACTCTAACAATTGTACAATTGATTACACCATATACATCTTTTTTTTTTTTACCGAGTTGAGGAATACTTTAATCAAAGTGTTCTACTTATAAGGAGAACAATTATTGAAAGAGTTGAAAATTAGCTATAAACCAGAGGTCCTGGAAATTGGTTAACAATATCAGCTTTGAATGGTGGCTTTATTTGGATGCAAATAAACATTTATGAGGTTGTTTTTCTTAGTCTGCCTGGGAGAAAATCCAAGAATTTTAATTTGCACTAATATATATTTCTACTAGTAAACGTGGTGTAAGAACTGAGGCCCATGCATTATTCTCCAGTCTCTAAGAAATCACATTTTTTTCTGAGGCAGGAGTAAAGGACTGTCTTTGAGTCCTGGCAGCTTTTTTCAGGCCAGAGAAATGTGTGAATATGCCACTATTAGGAGGTGGTGGTGGTATTAAATTAGTGTCCCATGGGGTGGAAGAGCTGAACTTGGTTCCCTTTGCAGTGAAGTGTTTGTTACTCAGTGGGATTTTGTAGAGTTTCAAAAGTGGGATTGCATTTTACCTGTGACAGCCCGAACAAGAACAGGTCCTTCATTCAGCTCAAATTATTTGTCTTTGTGGCAGTCCATGGCAGTTCTGTGCTTTTCACCTTACCAAGCTTTCCAGAAGAGTGTAAAGGTTCACACCTGATATGATTTAACTAGAAAATGCTAAGCAGAGATTTTCACTGACTAGAGAGAGATTGGTGGAGCACCGAGGGTCCCTGGGGAAGATAGAATGAGACATTGGTAAGGTGGGCAGAGGGCATCAGAGGCAGCTAGATTCCAGGAGGCTGACTGGAAGGAGGATGGTGGAGAGTGGCACAGGGCCTCTTGATTTTCTGGCATGAAGGAATGTAAGCAGCTCAATGAGCTCTGTCTACAAAAAACACAGGGTAGTCCCTCTATATGGTAATATTTTCATATTGTAGCATGCACCAGTGCAAAAGTGAAAAATAGCACATCCTTTCTAACCTCATCACTTGTGTAATGCTACAGTTGAGATTTTCCAGTGAGGAAAAAGCAGTAAGCTCAGAATTATATCAGCTCATTTGAAGTGTACATATAGCGTTTGCAAGTCCAAAATAGCTCTGCAATGCTGTAGTTGCTGGTGTAAGCAGAATTAAAGTCATACCTATTACATATGGTAATTAATGCATACTAAGTGCATCCAGAGGGGTGGGTTCTGAAGGAGGGCCCCAGGCAGGAGCTGTTGCTGGCAGGGCAGAGGAAAGATCCCCACAACAAGCACAGGCATGGACCTTCCCAGCAGAGAGATGGGGCAGCTGGAGACTGCTATGACAAAATAGTTTGGGAATCCCCTGTTATTTTACCAGATGGTTTTGCTGAATTTGACTTTACCATTGTTCCTCCATAAAACTCTGTCCTGGTTCCAGTTAGGACAGAGTTAATTTTCCCTCATAGTAGCTGGTAGGGTGCTATGTTTTGGATTAGGGTGAGAAGAGCGCTGATAACATGCTGATGTTTTAATTGTTGCAGAGCAGTGTTTACACCAGGCCAAGGACTTTTTGGCTTCTCGCTCTGTCCTGCCAGCGAGCAGGCTGGGGGTGCAGCAGGAGCTGGGAGGGGACAGACCCAGGACAGCTGACCCAAACTGGCCAAAGGGGTATTCCATACCATCTGACGTCATGCTAAACAATATATAGGGGTGGCTGGCCGGGGTGGGGGGGCCGGCTGCTCGGGGATAGGCTGGGCATCGGTCAGCGGGTGGTGAGCAATTGCATTGTGCATCACTTGTTTTCTTACACATTATTATTATTAATACTATTATCATTATCACTATTATTATTGTTATTGTTATTATTATATTCCTGTCTTAATAAACTGTCTTTATCTCAACTCACCGGCTTCACTTTCCCGTTTCTCTCCCCCATCCCAGAGAGGGAGGGGGGAGGGTGAGCGAACGGCTGTGTGGTGTTTAGCTGCCAGCCGGGTTAAACCACAACAAACTCTGATGATGATGTTAAAACTGGCCATTTTTTTACATTTGTTTTCTTAAATTATATTAAAAAAATCCATGTACGTATGAGTACAAGTGACCGCGTGTTACAGTTTCAGCTGGGATGGAGTTAATTTTCTTCATAGCGCCTAGTATAGTGCTACGTTTTGGACCTAGGAGGAAAATATGATGATAACACATGGATGTTTCAGTTGTTGCACAGCAGTTCTCAGACAGAGACAAGGACTTTTCTGCTCCTTGTGTTGCCCTGTCAGTGAGAGGGCTGGGGGTGCACCAGGAGCTGGGAGGGGACACAACCAGGACATCTGGCCCAGGCTGACCAAAGGGATTTCCCACATCATGTGGTGTTATTCTGAAGAATAAAAGCTAGGGGGAGTTGGCTTGGGGGACTGCCCTTTGCTCGGGAACTGGCTGAACATCGGTCAGCTGGTCGTGAGCAACTGCATTGTGCATCATTTGTCTTGAGTATGCTTTACTTTTTTGTTGTTGTTGTTGTTGTTGTTGTTCTTTTTGTTTTGTTTTTCCCGTCCCATTTCTTTCCTGTTAAACTGTCTTTATGTCAACCCATGAATTTTACTCCCCCCCACCAACCCATTCTCTCCCCAGTCCCACTGGTGGGGGGTGTGAGCAAACGGCTGTATAGTGCTTAGCTGCCTGCTGGGTTAAACCACAACACTGTGCTTTCAGTAATAACTATGCAACTGTCAGAGACAGTATTCCTTTAGCACAGTCAGTGCACCTTGTGTTATTTCAATACATAGAGCATTAGATATGCCTCTTGGTAATTACGAAAGAACACCCTGACATCTTGCTGTCATCATGATGGCTTCTCTGGATTCCCACCTGCAGTAGAAGTGAAATGCATTCCTATTTTAAATATGCCCTCCTGTTCATATTCAGACTGGATCCATGAGAAATAACAACTTGCTTGAAAACTCTAGCAAGTACACAAGTCATCTAGCTGAAGAGTTTAGGCTGCTAGCAATTGCGATAGCATGCAATAGTATCTGAACATCTTCCACACAGTCAATGGCCATAGTGACATTCCCCAGACCCCATGGAGATGCTGGCACTTCACTGTGCCAGTCCCGATCTTACAGCTCTTGAACTACATGACACTTCCTAAAACCTGCTGTTCCCCTTGTAGCACACAAAGTGAGAAACAAAACTGCTAGATGTTTGCTATTTTCCAGTTCTGAACAAGTGCTCTCTGCCAAATATCTGCTGGATTTTTAGGCTGTTAGTGTGTCAGGTTTGGCTTCTTGAAAGCTAAATATGATGTGGCCACAGTACTGTTGATTACATACCTTTTCTTGAGTTGTGTGGTCTTTTGTTAGGCAACAATTAAAGCTTTCTGAAATGCTCTACTGTTGTGATTAACTCTACACTGTCTTTAAGGCAGACATTTAAGCCATTTCTGTTTTGGTTGAGTCAGTCCCCTCCAGAGTTACATATCCCTGCCAGGGGCAGGCATGGCAGGTAAGGTTTACTGATACAGGTCTCCTGAGGCTTATAGTTTGGCTGTAGGGTAGAGAAGAGAGAGTGCATGAGGCACAATGTTTGGCTCGAATTTAGCTTTGCTTTTGCCTCTGGAGAATAAGACCATGGCAGATACAAACACAGCAGAATGTGCACTAAACCAACTGGAACCTGCTCCATGCCTACTCCTTTAAACCAGAGGAATAAGTGCAATGCTGAGGAGCTCCCACAGGATGCTCTCCCCTGTAGCAAACATCATTTGCAGCCTCCTATTGATCCCTTCCCAGAGGAGCTGCATACATATACAGTCCCCAGCACAAAGGGAAAGGTCGGCTGCAGGATCCCTGGGGAGCAGTAAACTGACACTGAAATGAGGAACTATCCTAAAGATACAGGACGGTTGCTGAGATTACAATGGCTTCAAACAATATGTATCTTTCATTTCTGTATAATGTCCTTGATACTGTGTTAAGGTTACTTGCTGGTTTCAACCAGGAATACTGGGTTAGAAAATTTGTGCATGTAGTCCTGTGTTAGTAGCAAAATTTGTTCTTCTATGTTCTTAAACTTCTTTAGACAGTCAGGGAATCTCAGGTGAAGTTAAATGGCTTCAGGCAGTGCCTTAGAAGTACTGAAAAGATCTGATAAACATGTAAAATAAATTTATTTCATATTTTATATGAAAAAGAGTTTTCTGAGACACTATCTAGTATACACACACATGCACATATACCCTCATATATACGTATGTTGTACATTTTTATGGAGTAGGCTTTATGTTGTTTTACTGGAAACCTGTCAATTGATGAAATTTGTTTAGTAGAGTCAAATAGGCTTTCTGAGAACTTAAAAATCTTTCAGATATGAGGCAGAGTCATAATGGTGTTATGTACAGAGTGCTGGAGTCCAGTGATATACCAAAGTGTTGTCTCCTGTTATCCTCATGTTCCCAGAGTAGTTCTATACACAGTATAGAGTACTGCACAACATAACAGTAGATGCCCAGTACTCACTGGAGACTGATAACTTTATGCCCTGTACTCACTGGAGACTGAAGTAATATTTTCTTGATTGCAGGACAGGTTGACTATGCAGTGTACGTTATGGACCTGATCTCAAGCCCTAAACTTCTTGGTACAGATACAGTGCTCCTGCCCTTATGCCTCCCTCTGCATCCCAGGGGAAACGCATGCATGTGGGCAGACTGCATTTGCAAGGTCTCTCTCCAAGTCTGGATGTGACCAGGATATATCTGGGGACCAGGACTGTACAATATAGTGTAGGCTACAACTCCACTGTGTTGCAAACATAGTTACTGGACATAGGGAGAGGCACCTCTATGGGATGATTCAGGGAATAAAAGCAGGAGTTAATGCTCAGATTAATTACACTTAGTATTCACTGAAATCTTTTACTTTTTAATTATAAAAGAACCTACATTCCCAACCTAGAAATTCTGATTTCAATAATCATCCTATCCTTTTCCATCCAGTGAGGAAGAAAAAGCAGAATCTTGTTAAAAATCACTGTTATGTGGGATGAGGTCAGTGTTAGCAATATTAGAACAGAAAAAAATCTCAAGCATTTGTCTTGTTGGCATTTATATCGAAGTTTGTTTGCTATTTGCATTTCTTTGTATTTCACTGTGAGTCTAGGATTAAAATGCACACTGAAACTCGGCTGAATCCATAAAGCATCAACTATAAAAATTCATGTTCAGTCAGAAACTTTGCAAAATTTTAATGAAACCATAACTAAATTCAAAGTTGAGTTAGCTGTGCTTTGTTATTTTATAATGAAAGTTCTACACAGCACTTCTCAAATGGAGAATACTACTGCTCCTACGACTAGTAAACATGGGAGACACACTCAGACAAATTCATCCCTGGGGCATTTTCACTGAAGTCAAAAGTTACCCTGGGGATGAATTTAACCTGTTGAACTCAGTGTTTTTAGAATAAATACCATAATTTCTTCAACATGCATCTAGAAGAAAAAGGACTTGTGACTTAAAAGCTAAGCTGTATGAATTCAGTGTAGAACTGGGGAGAAAAGGTGTCAAAGACAAACCTGCCCAAGCTAAATTCAATTTTGATTTCCTGAAGCATCAGTTGAAAAAATTCTACACGGATCCTACAAATTAATTAAAATAATAATAACAACTATGAAAGCATCAAACAAGACCCAGAAAGATTACATTTTCATATTTTTTTCAGATATTCACCTCTCCCATCAGGGTAACCTAAAGGCCATGCACCAACACTTTCTAAATTTAATCTCTAGGCAACATAGCTAAGTACATATGGCCTGATTTTTCAGAGGTGTTAACATCACAAATAGTCACAGAAAACAGGTAGCTTTTCTAGAAGTGTCAGTCATGAGAGAGCAAAGCCTGAGAAAGCTGGAAATAGTATCCAAAGGCATCTCATTTAGACTTATACTGTAGTGTATAGATTCTTCACAATTAATCCTAAGCAAGATTCCCAGGAATACAGGAATGGCAGAATTTAGAAATGTCACTGGTGTGTAAGGAAAACTGACCAGAATAAGGGAAAGCTTCAGGATCATAGAATCATGGAATCATAGAATCATAAAATGGTTTGGATTGGGAGGGACCTTAAAGACCATCTAGGTCCAATCCCCCTACCATGGGCATGGACACCTTCCACTAGACCATGTTGCTCAAAGTCCCATCCCACCTGGCCTTAAACACTTCCAGGGAGGGACATCCACAACCTCTCTAGGCAACATGTACCAGTGTCTCACCCCCCTCAGAGTAAAGAATTTCTTCCTAATATCTAATCTCAATCTATTATTTATAAATTATGAGTTTAAAACTAAAAAATGGTAAGGATAAAAAGGACCCTAAAAATGATAAGGCTAGTTTAGGATAAAGTATATAAAACTGTTCAGTAAATGCTCGCATATGGAGCAAAAGAAAACTAAGAGCAATTAAAATAGATAAGACCGAAAAAGCGTTTTTGTGAAAGGATGGCCTTGAGTTTATTTTCCATTTTCACTGGAAACTATTGGTCAGCCAGAATGAAGGAACAAAACAGTGCATGTGTTATTTCACTGGATTCCTTGGTGTCCTGTAGACAAAGCAGACGTGACCTACCAAAAAAATCCTGCAAGAGTAGATCAACCAGACACTGGTAATGTATAGGATGATCAAATCATATAAAGAACCCCTGCCTATTCAAAGAAGCTACCCCTTTACTGTATATAGGATAATCATATCAATGCCTTCCTGCTCAGTTGCACTAATTGCTTCTACTGCATCTGCTCTGGAGATGAACTCCATTAATCTGCATGCAACTTTCAGGCCACAAGAATATTGTTTTGCAGTTCTTGTATTGGGCTGACCACTACATTGATTGAATACAGCCCAGCTCTCAAGGTTAGTTCGGGCAGTTAAGAATGTGCCCCTTTCATAAAGTGTAATCCACAGTGTGAGATTTACTAATAATTGTTTATGATAAAGTGGAAATAAAATATAATATGAATGTGGTTTCTATATATATAGTCAAAATAGTTTAGAAAATATAATACATTCACTTTCAGAAGCAAATTAATGAGCATGGATGTGTAGTTGCTTTTTAAAAATAATTTTTGACATATTTGCATTGCTTTCAAACCCCCCAAAATAGTGAACTTCAGCCAAAGAGAAAAAAAAAACAACGTGATTTTACAAAGGGACATGCAGTCATAGTGTTATTTTATGAAACTATATTACATTGTAATCAACTGGAAGAGTTTGAAGGTTTTAACGCTGTGTGTTTTCTTATGATAAACACTTGTCAATAAAATACTATCTTGTGCCTGTTATATCTTGTTTCCTCCATGACCTTTCAAACCACATGCATGTTCTTTTCTCTCCCTCTGAGAAAACCTTAACAACATTCTAATCATCATGAAGAGCAATTAACTGCCTTCAACCAGCTGTGCTACTCAGCTCATCTGGGAATGGGATAAAACTTGCAGATCCGCCTACCCAGGCATGGCAAACAAGACTAGAGCAGAACAGTTTTTAAATATGAAAAATTGGCACTCTCGCAGTTTGGAAGCTTTGGGTGAAGTGCAACGGTATCTCTTCTAGTAAAGACAAGCCTTGTTCCTGCTTGCTCTACAGTATCTGTAAGATAATGTATTAGTTTTAATAATGCTCTTTTTAAAGGTCAGTGTTTGAAGAACAGCACTTATTTGTTGACATCACTGTAGAAAGCAGTCTTGCCCTCAGTGAGCAAAACTTCATGGCAGTGGAATTTTCTGATTGCTCAGGGAAGAGAAATAGCTTCTTGAATGCATAGTTGCTGAAAGAGCAGTACAGATATTCATAGAAGCAGTAGTTGGAGATTAATTGTATGAAGTTGTATTTGGCTTCATTGTTTTTACAAATTTGTGGCTAAACTGTATTATGCTTCAATTCACTTCAAGTTCTTGCAGCTTTTTGTATGATAGCAAATGAAACAATAGTAAACACTAAGTAAAGAAAATGATTTTGTATCCAGAATATTTAAAAAAACAAGAAAGACGAAGGTAAAAATTAGTAAATAGTGGTTCATTCTTGAGAACAGTTTTTTGAGCTGTAAAAAAAGTCAAATTGATGATATACTGTTAGCTTCCTGAAATCATGAGGGTATTTTTTTGCTTTGTATAGCTAGAAGTATATTTAAAAGAAGTGTACCTTTTTTTTTTTAAAAAAAAATATGTACATATAATGCAAACAGTAGGAGTCAGGTTTTTGTTGTTGTTGTTATTGTTGTTCTATTTGGTCATTTTATTAGCTGTTGTGAACGGCCTTTGTAGATTTTTCAGAAATGAAATCTACCAAAACAAAATGTCTGTGATACATTCAATGAAAATGCAAATGTAATCAACTTATAGGGTTGATCCTACAGAAGCTTTTTGCAGTTCTCTGAAAAAGAAAACTTTTTATTTATTTATTATTCTTTAGATGTTTGTACATCTGCTACCTGGAATAAATCTTCTGTGATTAGTACATTTTACACAAGCATGTAAATTATTATTTTGTGAACTGTATTTAATCAGCCAATGGGATTTATTATTATTTTATTATTATTTTATTATTATTTTATTTTATTTTATTTTATTTTTGTCCAGTTTAAACCACAGTCAAATTGCAAAAGACCAAATTTATTTCGCCAGATGTTTGGGTAGCCTCGTGCTATAGGTTTTCTAATCATTACTTATCTATATCTCACATTTTCTGAAAAAGAAACTGCATATTATGACCCATGTGAATGTTCAAACTTAGTTGTCTGCAATTTAGTTCTTAGAATCCTCAAGTCAATTTTTCTAATCAACTTAACCATAGGTTTAAACACAGACATATCAAATAGTTCCGAGTTCAGTCAGCCCTTCACGTGCGTTCATTATAGTAGGAAGCCAGATGCAAAGTCTTCACCAAGTGTCAGATGTACACCTCTTTGCATAATACACCTTAAATTAACTACTGAAGGTCAAACTGCATGTGAACTAACTTAAGGATAAGATTAGCACTAGGTAAGATAAAAGATTTGTTATACCACCCAGTGAAATTGTGCTTTAGGAGATCTCTGAAGAAACAGTTTAGAGATGGGGGGTGGGGGGGTGGGGGGAGGGGGGAAGAGAAGCAGATTAAAAAAATCGAATGAGGCATATTTTAATATGAAGGAGCAGGAAGATCCATAACTCATTATATACAGTGTGGATAGAAAATCTGGTTTTATTACATGGAGAATTAACAGTGACTGTTACTATTGAAGCCCTACAACTGTTTAAAAATGTGAGGGTGGAGGAAATTCAGTTGCTTAAAATTTTGCTAAATTCAAATAATTGTTGCTGATTTTTTTATTTTTTTAATACTTGATTGTTTAATTTTTAATACTTAACTGTTTTTTTGTTTGGAGTATTTTTAGCAAAAACAATATGGCTAATTCTATGACAAATTAATCTGTTGCAGGATCTACCAGGACACTTGAATTGTGTAGAGTCAAAAGGATGAAGGATCCAGTCATAGCTACAGGATAAGCTTAGCAAGATTTAGCAGGCTTGAGCAGGAAATAACATTGTCTGCATACTGTGGGAAACAGCTCTACATCTCAGTGAATACAGTGTAACAGCCATCTGCTTGGCCAACTGAGCTGAAGGCCTGTAGAGTAAATCGCTCAAGTTGGAGAGTCATATCTAGATGCCTGTGAGCTATAACAGCTCATATCCTGTGTGGGGTAAGGACATGTTTACTGCTGAGTTATATGAAGATAGTTGAGATGAAGCCCATGGATAGTCAGCCGCACAAAATCCACAGACTGTTCCTTTTCATTTTTGTAAGGTGCAAATAGAAATAACTGCTTCTTGGATGTATATATCCGACATACCCTCTCCAAGACAGTGGTAGATAAAAACCTGAGTTTCTTTTATTGTCAAGACCCTTATGTATAAGAAATGACATCTTTATTTCCCTCTTAAATAGACAAATCTCAGTCTACCTTTCAGGTTACTGAGGAAATGTACTTTGCATGAAGAAGGCTGTACTAGTTCATCTGGGTGTGAGCAGAAACATATCTTGTTGATACTTCTGGAATCCCTTACCACACTTCGGTAAGTCATTCTAAATACCAAGCCTATTGTATTGAGACAAAACCAAACAGTGACTGTTGGTGGTTTATTTATTTATTTATTTATTTATAATTATTATTATAATTAAAAAACCAAAACACTTTACTTTTACCTTTACCACATAAATGTTCCTTTGTGACCTGAAACTGTAATAGGTCCACAAAATCCAAAACGAAGACAGGTGATACATTCTGACTGAAGTAGCCATGCCAGTGCTTGTCAAATGGTAGTGTGTTTCTGCTCTTGTAGAGCCTGGATAATTATAGCCTTTAGACATGAAGTCATGGTTCAGGATAATAGAGGAATCTGTAAAATAAAGGCACAATAAACTGTTTCACTGTTGATGTGTAGAGGTGAATGTCATATCTTGGGAACAGTTGGGGAAAGACCAGTTCCATGACTGCACATCACCTCACAAATCGATATTGAAAAGTCCCTGGATGAAGCCCGTTTCCGCTTGCAAAAGGACACCTTTTTGATGTGGATGATCATCTTTGAGAAACTTATGGATTGCATCCTGGTTCAGGATACTACTCCACGAATAGCTGCCTCCTTAGACAAAGATGCAATCTATACCAAAAATGACAACTACCACTTGTAATGGCAGTAAGCATAGAACAGCTTTCTACCAAGCACAGCTCTCACTGTCAACATGATTAACGTGCTGCCCTTACTTGTGAGATAACCTTTTTATGACTCAGTTGCTGACTTATCTCATTGTGCAATCCTAAGTACAAAAATGCAGGTAGTTTTGTTTCTGGACATTGTGAGACTAATTTAGACAGTTTATTTCGAATGTTTCCACCTTAGCTATCCCACCAATAGACTTGATTAGGATATTGAAGATGGTAGCTTAGAAGACCATACAGTAAACTCTCAGGACTCCCAGAGAATGTCTATGCCCAACTCTGTCCAGTGAGGTGTCCAAGTGGCCATACAAAACAGAACTGGCAGAAATAGACTGACAGAGATAGGACCCAAGGGAATGGCATGGATCTGTGACAGGGGAGGGTCAGGCTTGGTGTTAGGAAAAGGTTCTGTGCCCAGAGGGTGGTCAGGCACTGGGAGAGGCTACCCAGGGAAATGGTCATGACATTGAGCCTGCTGGAGTTCAAGAAGCATTTGAACAATGCTCTCAGACATAGGGTTTGATTTTGGGTGGTCTTGTGTGGAGCCAGGAGTTAGACTTTATGATCCTTGTCAGTCCTTTTCAGGTTATTCTATGATTCCATGTCCACTGTGAAGTGGTCATTGCCTGTGAGAAGTCTCACTGAAGCTCGAGTAGACACTTGGCCTGGATGAAATCTTACTCCTGTGGCTCCCAAGGCCACAGTATAAAGCTCGGTCCAACTGAAAACAAACAGAATCCCAGACCTCTGTTTTCTGGAGTGCACCATTCCATGATCATTTTTTTTGTCTATCTAAGATGCACAAATATCTGTAAGTAGGAAAGACAAAAAGATAGGCTTGAGGCAAAGCAGAACATGTATGAAAGTCCTGGCAGCATGGAAACAAAAGACTTTTTTTAACTTTGAAAGAAATTACTGATATAGGGTACTTTGTGTGGATTTGCTTGTGTTTGAGAAACTAAGGATGAAAATGTTCTGGATTCATATTTTTATTTTTTAGGAGATATCTGGTTTGTGTCACCCTGGATTTTTGCTCATTGATTAGTGGGATTTGCTCATGGGGACCAAAAAACTGGAATAAAAAGTGATTGCAAACACAAATAATATAGCCTGTTTGCAGTGTGCAAAATAGTGTTAAAGCAGAATGAACAATATGACTAAGTGAGGACAACAGAAAAGAGATAGAAAATGGCTGAGGATGGTGTTATTTAGTGGTAGCTGAGAGTGTAAAGGTTTTTACATTTAGCTGCTGAGTTAGGACCATGAGTAGAACTCATGAGATAGGACCACATTGTATATAAATGATATGTAGAGATTATTTTTAATAGAATCTGCGTATGCAAAAGCGTGTTTGGGACTTCACTGCAGCTGAGGTCTAACAAAGGCTTTCTGTGAGATAATGCAGCATTTCCTTCAAGATGACAGCTGGTTTGCTCTCCTTTGAGTCTATGATACACTACTTTTTTCATCCTCTTGAGTTCTGTAAAAAAAAAAAACAAAACACAACAACAAAAAAATGAGTTACTCTTATTATCACTGAAGTAACCCCTATTCATTCTTTTCTTATCTCCAATAGGAAATTACAAGCAACAACACCCTTCCATAGAAGTAAAAACACAATTATAAATCATTAAAATGTTTTAAAGAAATTAATTTCTTATTTCAATGGTGACTTACCTTTAGAAGCTCTGTTGACAACATATTTTTTTATAGAAAGACTCTGAGATATGGCTGACCTGTTTCTGAAAGAGTTTCTATCCAGGGACGTCTGTGATAATGTAGAGGAGGCAAGGCTGTAACTAGGCTTACTTTATCAATGATTTTATCAAAACTGAGGGCCAAGTGGGCACAGTCAGTGGATTACCCAAAATGAGCACATTTTCTGAACATTGGAAAACAATAAATAAAAATTCAACTCATTTCACAGTGCATTTGTGTAGTAATTCCCATAGAATCCCGAGAATCCCATAGAATATCCCAAGTTGGAAAGGACCCACAAGGACCTTTGAGTCCAACTCCTGGCTCCACACAGAACCACCCAAAAATCAGACCATGTGTCTGAGAGCATTGTCCAAATGCTCCTGGAACTCTGGCTGGCTCAGTGCTGTGACCACGTCCCTGGGAATTTTGTCCCAGTGCCCAACCACCTCTGGGTGCAGAACCTTTTCCCAACACAGAGAGTGACCCTCCCCTGTCCCTGCACAGCTCCATGCAATTTCCTCAGGTCTTGTCACTGTCCCCAGAGAGCAGAGCTCAGTGCTTGACCCCTGCTCCTCCATTTTTCCATGTCATTTCTTTGTCCTTTTCCTGTTCGTTCTCCCACAGATTCTTGTGGCTACCCGACAACATCCTCAAGACTAGCTAGTGAAAGGTTTCATATAGTTCTTGTCAGACAGGAGGACTGATACTTCATTTCTGCTCCTGGATTTAAAAAAAACACTAAAATGTAATCTAAGCGCCTAGAAAGAAGACAAGATCAACAATAACAACAATAAAAATCACAATACAAAATGTTTCTAAACATGTAAAATAACAAAATTGTAATCCCTAATGAAGTATTTGACATGTACTTCTCTCTCCTTTTCCTTTTAAATGGTTCAAAACATTTTATTTGAAATCTCCTCTATTTAAATGAGTATTTTTTGCAGTCTGTAGAACAATGTTCTCCAGTCCTAGCTCAACAAAATTAGTAATGCCATTAGGATCCAGTATTTTCTCCTTCTTATTTTTCCTTCCAGTTACCTTCCAAAAGGTATCTGCTCCTACCAACTTGAAATATTCATGTCTATGTTGTTAATAGACTCTTTTGTGTTTGTTTGTTTGTTTTTACAAAGTATCTTTTTTGTCTTGTTTTGCTATTAATGGTTCTACTGCTGTACTGGTATTAAATGAGAAAAATGTTCATTTTACCATCAGTTTTCAACTGTTGACATGTCTTGCAACACACAAAATCTGTATGAATCAGAGAAGTTAAAAAAAGCTTCACAAACCAGTGTATTAAAAAAAAAAAAAAAAGCATTGATTATATATGGATACATACCTTTTATTTTATCATTTGGAAATCTTTTTACAGGATTTTGTAGTTAACTTTATAATTTTGACACTCTTTATGAGAAATTTATAGGCAGAAGGACATGCAAATTGTAATTAGTAATTTTTGTGGAAGCTCAACACTGCATTGCTGATAGTCCTTTGTAATGCTGGTTGATTTACTTAGACATCTTTGTTTAAAAAAAAAATAAAATAAAATGAAGTTTTCCTTAACTCCCATAAGGTGGTGAAATGATATGATTGCTTTTTCAAATATTTTTTTGCAAGGCAACGTGATAAATATCTTTACCAAACATGCATTATTTATATGCATTTCAGAGTTTTAAAGGATGTCATGAAAAGCATTCATACCTGCTCAAAAAACAGTTGTCTGATTTTCAGAATGAAAATTGATTGAGAAATAGTCATACAATTATCCCTGTTATTTCAAATCAGTTCTGGAAATCTGCCTTAAGCTGTAGTTCAAGAAATAATCTCATAATGGTCAAACTGTACATGGCTGTAAAGGATGCCATTCAAGTATGGTCTACAAAACAAATATTTGAAGGACACAGTTACCAGTTAATCTGTTCCAAAATCTTGGTTCTGTCAAATGGCATAGTTTGGAGTTTGTAGCCATGTCACATAAGGCTGTTCTTCAAGATTTCCAGTTAATGTGTTTCAGCTAAGTACAAACCGTGTTTTTATATATATATATATATATGTATAAATTATATTTCCATTTCAGTGTAGGATCAAATAGCTCAAATATTAAACCATGGACTAGAAGCAGAGTAGTTTCCATGGCAGAGCTGGGAGCTCAGATATGGAAGGTGCCTCTATTGTTGAGTGTTTGTTAACCTATTTCCATTCAAAATAATGAAACAGGTTAATTAAAAAAAAAAAAAAAGTTTTACCTAGCTTGTCTGATGTTGCTCTATCAGAGTATAGGATTTTTGTAGTATAGGAGTCAGATGCATCTGGAAAACATTTTTTTAAAAAAGTTATATACTGCCTCTCAACTGTTTATTTTCTGTTCCTTGAACTAAATTCCTGTGCTGCTAATGTACTTTGAAGCAGTGTCATGCCAAAAGGTGTTATTTATCCTTTGACCCTTAGCTCTGAAAGACAGAACCAAAAGCAGTACTTGTAAGGACAAGAAAAAAATACTGTGTGAACTAAAAGCAAATTAAACCTCAAACCCAAACACATACTTTTGCATATGCAGAACAGCATGCTCTCAAACATCTCATTCTGTTTAGCTTTGCATAGCAAGTGTGACTTGGGCTGTTGCGTCTTGGGTCAGGTAGAATCTTGTGGAGTGAGGGAGAGTTTGCTCCTTGCCTGAGAGCACCTGAATATTGGGAGCATAGAGACAATCACAGAGTATAGGAGGCTGGGACATTCACGAGAAGTAGAGACACACATGGGCACGTTCAAAAGTGACAGCTAAATCAGATGAAGCTCTACAGTAAAGATGTTGAAAGGTCATTAAGGCAAATGCCGTCACTAGTGGTAATTATTAACAATGGAAGTAATTAACCACTATGTAACATAAGATGTCAGTAGACTGTGAAACCTATCACTTAAGCAGGTATAGACGTTTTGGGCTTGATACAGAAATTGTACTTTCATTATAAGGAGAGTCAGTTGAAAGTATTGCAAAAACTACTTCTGTATTTTAAGCTTATGGGTTAATGTAATCCCTACTGTTTTATCTAGTGGCAGAATTTCATCCTAAAAATCTATAAATTGTGGTTTCTTCATTTGAGGTCTACTACCTAGTAGTGTTTTACCCAGAATATCATGCTAAACACCATGCAGGGAAAAGCAGATTCTTCATAGGTGTTCAAAGAATATGATCTTGATTGAAATAGCTTTCACAGCAGTTTGAATAATCTATCAATGATAGCAATTAGTCAGCAATTTATACACTAACACCTCTTGAGCCACTACTTCAGTCCACTAAAATATCACTGTTTTATTTCACTACCAAGAAAAAAATAAAAGTTAAATTTCTGAGGCAGATATCTCTAAATTTACATTCAATTTCTGTTCAAATTCCTGAAGATACCATTTGACCAATTCTTTAATGAACATAGAAACCTTTTCAGGGCATGTGACCTGGGAATTCTTAAACCATCATCATAAAATTGAGTTACATAGCCAATAAAGTTTCTGCAAAACCAAAACATATTACACTCCTGGTCTGGATTGAATGTGACACTAATTGCAGACACTATTGCTTCTGGCCCATTGCCTCAGGGTGCCATTGTTTTAAAAGTGATCTCAAAAGACAATAGTGTCTTCAGACTAGGGAAAATGGGATTTGAATTTCTAGTAGCAGTGTGACTATCCTTTGGCTTTTTTATTCTGAAGAGGAACAGAAGATGTCTCAAAGTAATCCTAAAAGCAGACCATAGTTATTAGTGTCTCAACAATCTCAATAGAAACTGAAAAAAATTAGTCGCAAAAATGTCAGTAATTCTCAGAGATATCACAAAAAAAAAGTAAAACTGTCAATTATAGATTTGTTATAGAAACCTGAAACTAGATTTTAGCATAAAACTGTCAGTTTCATATTAAAAAAACTCTATCATCTTTTCAAACTTTATAATAATCCTTTTGACTTACACTGCATTTTCCATCCGAGGCTTTCCAATTTCTTCATAGACATCATTCATGGTTATTTATATGACTGTGTTTTATGACTGTGCACATACATATATATATGTTCCTATGTATATATATATAGGCATATATATCACTGTATGAGTACATGTGAAAATTCACACATATTTGGAGTTTTCAAATACTCTGGGCCTATAAGTCACTATTAAAACTTGGAATTCTCTGGCACCATTGGAACATATATTTTATGCTTTTAATCAAACACACTACAAATATTACTGCTTAATAGGGAACTACAGACAAACTGTAGACTGCTAACCCCAGGTATCACGAAACAAGAGAGTCCTAAAGACTGTGGTCTGGGTTTGACAGCATTGTAATGTAACTGAATCAGATTGGATAATTTATTTACAATTACAGGACAATTCAGAAAGTTAGTGTCATTTAGTGGTTTGACTAGTGGTGTAAATTTAGGCAATACATGCTCTATTCTGTGCAAAACTATAATATTTGAACAAATCACTTCCTTATCTTTACTTTGTTAATTCTTTAGATCCCTTTTGCAATACGAAAATTTTGAAATCTACTACATTCTGAATAAACATTACTTAGAGATATATTGGCACACAGTTTTGTTTTTTTTTTTTAATTGTACAGAAGCTGTATCGCATAACAGAGAAGATGACTATATCTCCCTTTCTCCCCTCCAAGTCTTCCTTTTTAATCATGTTAGTGGTTTCCCTTTAAAAGATCAGAAAAAAAAAAAAAAGGAAAAAAAGAAAAGAAAAATACTTAATTTGCCAGATCAAGTTTTCTGAGGTGCAAACACAGTTTTTAGTAGGTTGTCTCTTCATAAAACAATTTAACACTATCATTCAAAATGAATGGATGAACCTTCCCATGTGATGTTGACTATAGCTTGATAAGAATCCTTGAGAACTACAAATGCATGAATAACTGGAAGATTAAGCCTTACTGAAATCTGAAGAAAATGACATATTTTCAATTAAAATTTTTATGTGATAAAATTATTTTCAAAAAATTATTTTAAAAATATTTATTGAAAAAGTATTTCTAAGATTTTTGTACTTTTCAGTAACATCCCTTCCTTCTTCTCCCTAGCCAGAAGTATTTTAAAGATGAGGTACAATTCTTGAAAGTTTATCTAAATACATTTTTACAACAATTTTGAAACAAGAGTTCCTTCAACTAAAGACAATGTACAAAAACATTTCAAACATCTCAGTACGAATATGCTCTTCTTTGTACAGTAATTGTTGGCCACTGTGGACTCTTATCATTTACTCTTCCAACAAATTATAGGTACTCATCTTGAAAAATGAAAGGGTCAATAAATGGGCAATAATTAAAATACCAAACTGAATTGCCATATTGCTATTAGACAAAAATGTAGTTCTAATTTTCCTATCTCTGGGATTAAAATTCACTCACAAGCAATCCTAAAAATAATAAAAAAATAAAATTAAATAAATAAAAAAAGGCTTTCAAACAATGAACTGTCATTTTAAGTGATGCAAGCAGCAACTATAACAACCTTGATCTAATAATGATTTTTCATTAGTAAAAGCTAAGGGAAAATTGTTCAATGGCACAAAAGTCAATATGACTGACAGTCACAGTGATCTGGACACATATTTCCATCCTTCCATCAAGAATCATAGAATCATAGAATTATCAAGGTTGAAAAAGACCTTCAAGATCATCTGGTCCAATCATAACCCTACTACCAATGTCACCCACTAAACCATGGCCCTAAGAACCAGGTCCAACCTTTCCTTGAACACTCCCAGAGATGCCCCACTTCCCTGGGCAACCCGTTTCAATGTCTGACTACTCTTTCTGAGAAGAAATGTCTCCTAATTAACAACCTAAACCTACCCTGGTGCAACTTGAGGCCATTCCCTCTAGTCCTATCACTGTGAGAAGAGGCTGACTCCCAGCTCCACACAACCTCCCCATAAAAATTATCCCATAAACAAAAGTATGCAAAGGGGAGAAAAACAAACATAAAATAATAGGCCAGTTTACAGAAAACAGCTACGCTGGGTGAGAGCAATGTTCTTCTATCTTGACCAGTATCCTGTTTCTGACATTGACTAATAATTGAAGCCCATAGATCCACTATAAGACAGCAAGTATATTTCTACTAACAACTTCCCTTCTTCTGACAGTAAATGACTTAGGGATGCTAAAAATTATATACACAGTTCTCCATTTAACAACCTTTTATAGAAACATAGAATCATTTAGATTAGAATCATTAGGTTGGAAAAGGCGCCTAAGATCATTTTGTCAAAACATCAGCCTAATACTACTAAGTCCATCACTAAACAGGGTCCCCAAGTATCATGTCTGCACATCTCTTAAATCTGACCTCCAGGGAAAGCAACTCCACTACTTCCTCGGGCAGCTTGTTCCAATGCCCAACCACTCTCTGTGAAGAAATTCTTCCAAATGTCCAATTTAAACATCTTCTGATGCATCTTGAGACTGTTTCCTCATGTCTTATCATTTGCTATCTGAGAAAATAGACTGACTCCTATCTCACTACAACGTCCTTTCAGGTAGTTGTAGAAAGAATACGGACATCACTGAAATGTGTCTGATCTCTCCTTGCTATTTTTGACATCCATAGTCAGTAAGTTAGAACAATAAGTTCCAGAGCATAGTCATGCCCTCAGTGAAAAGGTAGTCTCTTCTGCTTGTTTTACACACTTTGGCTGGTATTTTTATTTTCTACTCCTACTCCTTGTTAGGAATACTAGCTAGTAATAATTTCATGAGTTCCACGGAGAAGGTGAAAAGGAATTTACAGACCTTCACCATATCCCTCCTTAGACATATCTTATTGAAGATGCAGAGTTCTAAGCTTTTTTAACTGAGCTTATCTTGCAGGTGTGTGCCATCACTCTCTGATATGCATGGGAAAAGTACCAGTATGTTCTATGTAAGGTTACGTTTCTCCCTCCGTTTTGTACTACTTGTCTTTTCCTGTTTGGGATCCTAAAGCAACTCTCCATGAGTACATACATCGTCTTCCACTCTCGTTTAAGAAAGCCCTTGAGAGTCATTTTGATATAAAAGGAATTGCAGTTTTGTGCCTCTTGTCTCTTGTGACCTCATTTTCTTTGTACCTGTGGCAATATATGGAAATTGTAATAATAATAAATCTGTTCTCTTCAAAAGGCTCCCACATTGCATTTTCATTCTGATCTCAGTATCTGACTGCTTCTGGTTGACACCTCAGAATTTTCTCCTTTAGAAAATAACCTTTTTGTACTGTTTTTTATTTCATTTTACCATGTCCTTAATACCTCAATTTTTAAGCTTTCAAGATATCTAATTTGAATTCTGAGCTCAGATATTTAGATGCATTCATTTTTGAAAAGCTTTGGGCTCCATGGACATGGTAGGAAACAGTGCTTTCTGTAAACTGCTTGTGATACAAGAAAAATCAGGCTCTTTTAAGAAAGGCTGAAATGAATATCTTCCCCTCAAGTATAAATTTACTGCTGGTCATTAAGCATTGAAGGAACTGCTTATACCTCTTTTAGTGTGGACTTAGGCATTTGAATCACAAATTAACCTGTTTGTGCAGAGGTTGCTGGCTGGAGTGATTTGAACTTGATCCTCCAGAGGAACAATATTAAAAGTTTAGGAGAAGACACATTAACCTTGATTTTCATTCAGTTTTGCTGAAACATACACTGGTAATTAACATCCATTCATCAACTCTGTTGCCCCTTTCACAGGAGCATAGAAGCAAAATTAGAAAAAAATAATAACTTTATTAGTCAGCATGAAACTTTTTTGCATCTATACCTCTTTTAATTTAACATAAAGATATAATACTTAAGATTAAAACCAAAACCAATAAACAAAGAACAACAACAACCTTGTAAACATATCAAAGCTGGGTGGGTAAAAGAAAAAATTACAAAACCTTGCATCTTGCATGTAAATAACATTTACTCAGGACAATAATAATAATAAAAAAAAGCTTTAAAATAATAATTATAGTGTTGGAGAAAAACATGTAAATATAAACCAAGTATCCATTCTTTTAGGTACTATTCCTCCTGTATTTCCATAGGAGGCATGATCTTCTTGGAACTTTCCAAGAATTTGATTCTTCCACATGTCAATAAGAGATCTCATAAATGCTGACTTACATATTCCCTGAGGAAGTGAAAAAAGGAACTCTTTGCACAAGTGTGAGAATAATGTCCAATGTCTGAGGGACACATGTAAACTGAAGGGTGAAAACACTCTTTCCTTGGTGGTTCTATTTAAATACACAGGGAAAGTAAAATTTTATATGGCTTTTTTTTTATTCCTATACTAATTATTGATAAATTCAATGTGAACATAAGAAATATAAGAACTTTATGTACTAGAGCTAATTTAAAATGTGGATAGAAAATGCTTTCTCATTCTTCCCTAAGTTTGGTCCTTAACTGGGAGGAAGAGACAGAAAAATTGTTTCAAGTTGTCATGTCATAAATATTACATCTAAGAAACAAATAAATGAACAAAAAGCTTGGAGCAAATACAGCCTTTTTCTTTCAATTTCAATTGTGAAACTTTAAACTCTAAAATAGTGGTAGATTTATTTCAAGACATTATATGTTGCTTTAAAATAGAAAATGGATTTTTCTAAGGTTTAAAAAAATAAAAAATTTAGACCAATATCTCACTAAAAAACATCCAACTGATCTGGTCTAAAGACAATATTGCAGATGTAGAACAACTGTTTTTAACATTTGCAAGTTGAATGGATCTTTTGGAGAAGTGTCTCCTTTGGATGCTATTTTTGAAGTAAGGGATCAGGAAAAAGCTTGAAAATCTCTTATACAAAGTGCTCAGGAAGAGAGAAATATGTGGGAAACTAGTGTCAATAAAAGATCTAGAATAATGGCTCATATATTCTAAGGTGGATGTGAAAGACAAGCGGTGGTTGTTGGACAAGCATTACTTATAACAGTGGGCTCCTATAGATAAGGGCTTTAGCGGTATCACAACAACAATTCATATGTTTTGATTTAGATATAACTAACTAAAGTACTGAAAATTAGTTTCTTCCTGATGAGAAGGAATGTAAGTATTGTTGCTGTTTGGAAAAGTTTGGGTTTGGTTTTCTGGCCAGGGAGTTGGCTCACAGGCTTGCTGTAGACCCTTAACTCGGTGGGCAGACAGGTGAGTTTGTACATATTTGTCTGTCTTTATAAATATACATATGTTTACACTAATCCACTATTAATTTATTGCACATGGTACCACAACACCAATTGTGACCACTGTTTACACACAAATGCAATGCAAGTAGCAATACTATAACACATTAAATAATATAGTTTTAATGATTATCAAGCTGATGTTTGCTAAACTTGAAAGCACACAAGAAATAGCAAACAAGGATGGGCACAAAAGAGAAACATTGATCACTCAGGGGAAAACAGGAAGGCCAAAGTCCATCTGGAGTTAAAAGTCCTTAGTAACATGACAAGTAACAAGAAGAGATTTAGTCAGTTTGCTTACAGCAAAAGGATCAGAGAAAAAAGTTCAGGGAAAATGGCAGCCTGCTGATGGCCTAGTGATGGATGACATGGATAACGCTGAAGTACTTTATACATTTCCAACTTCCCTATCTCATTACTTATAGGAAAAGCTGGAGACCTGATCACTGTAGAAACCAGGCAAGCTTGGGAAGGAAAGGAGCAGTCAAGGGTGGGATTGCTGCAGTCTAAGGGTTACTTGAAAGATCTTGATGTACTTAGAGCCCTGGGGCTGGATGTGATTGGTCTGAAACTGCCAAAAGACATAACTGAGTTGAATGTGAAACTGCTACTCATTTGTGGCCAAAAACCAATGCAATCTGAAAAGGTCCTTTTTAAATGAAAAATAAAATATTATGCCCAGCTTTATAAATTACAGGAAGAACCCTCTGAGAATTACAGGCTAGTCAGATTCATCTCAGTCTCTGGAAACATCCTGAGAGGATTTTTCTAAAGATTGAAGGAGAAGTAAGTAACAAAGGTTTACCAAAGACTGATCATGCTTATTAACCTCTTCGCCTTCAGTGACAAAGTGACTAGCTACGTGGATGAGGTGAGAATGGTGGGTGTAAAATACCTTAACCTTAGGAAGGCCTTTGCAGTCTCTCAGAACTCTATAAGTTGTAAGCTGAAGAAGGATGGGCTGTGTGTACTCTTAGGTGGGCTGAGTATTGACTGCATGTCTGTGCTCAGAAGGTAGTAATCAGTGATGTGATGGCCAGTGGAAACTGATAATGAGCAAAATACCCTGTGGGATGATAACTGTTTGGTATCTTTCCCAACAACCCCAATAATGAGACAAGTATTTCCAGCAAATCCATGGAAGATATTAAATTGAAGGGGGTTGGGGAGCAGAAAAGGTTGACATAATAAATGCAGAGCTTCTGTTCACAGAGTTGTTGAGGTGCTGGAAGACTGAGACAAAAGAAAACAACTTATCCATGAGGAGTTCAAAACATGGTGGTATAGCAGACGTGAAGCTGAATATGAGCACCTAGTGTATTCTCACCACATATGAGGCAGACTGCATACTGGACTGCATTAGGAGAATTTTGAATAGCAGATCAAAGGAACTTATTGTTCCATTCTACTGGATGAGGTCACACCTGAACTAATGTGTCCAGCCAGAAGTTCTTCATTATGTGGGTGGTGAAACAGTGGAACAGGGTTCCAAAGAAGTTATGGATTGCAAGTGTTTAAAGTCAGGTTAGATGGGGTTTTGAGCAACCAGGTCTAGTTTAAGATGTCCCTGCCCATTGCAGGGGGTTTGGAACTAGATGATCTTTAAGACCTCTTCCAACCCAAATCATTCTATGATTCTATGATTCTATTATTTTGGTCTCTCCATTCAAGAATGATGTGGAGAAACTGTCAGAGTCATCAAGATGATCAGGAGCCTACAGCATATTGTATGTGAGGAGAAACTGAGGCATCTGGGCTTGTTGACAGGCAACAGACACAAGGAGAAATTTGGGATGTTCAGGCACAGCATTATCATTATCTTTTCCAGCACTGGAATGGTGAAAAATATTAGTTCAATATTAAAGGATAAAAATGATCTGAGCCAGTGGTGGCAGTAGGCCTGCTTTTGGTAGGATGTTGGATCAAATTATCTCCAAAGGTCCTTCCAATGAACATTTCAATGATTCTTTAGTTATGATAATAATTTTCTGCTTCTTGATGCACTGGGTTTTTATATCATTTCCACGTTATTAAGCATGGATAAAATGTACTTTTGTTTGTATTTACACAGACAATGTCGGCAAGGATGGTGGCAGTCTATTTTGAAGAAACAGGAAAGAGTGATGCAGGGGTCAGAGCTGATTTGCAGTTTGTCTAAGTAAGGTGGAGTCTATTAATGATAGTAAGAATCTAACAAAATAATTTGAGTAAGAAATTAGATTTTTGTTTCGGTTAAGGATCAGGATCACCCTGTCAGAATTATCTAGTAACATTAAGAGCTATAGATGTTCTCAGCAGTAAGTTCTCAGTAAGTAGAAGGTGTCAAGTAGTAGACTGCAGAGAAGCGTTCTATAGTACCAGCTACTACAAGAACACTTTGAGTTATAAATATCCATAAGCTTTAATGGAGAAGAGAACTGTGCCTGTCAGCAGAAAAAAAATACTATCAACCTGTGATGCCCTACACAAATAATGTCAAGCTTGGGGCATGATGCAGATTAAGGTGCACTTTAAGCCATCTACTAAATGGAGTATTAGCTGGAAACAGGATTTTGCCATCAATGAAACATAATTTAATATATCTGAAGGCCAGCTATTGGTTCACCTATTTCTGCTGCAGTTGCAGTGAAGGAAAAAAAAAAAAAGTCCTTTTGACTGTAAAAAGACCTCTCTTTTCTATTACTGAACTCAACAGTGAGTTTTGCTTCTGATTATGTACCATGGCAGCATCTTGAGAAAAAAATATTTTTTAGCTTTGAACAGAAAAATATTCCCTGCTTCTCTTAGTATAATATCACCATATCTTAACGTCACATGAGAAACGCTTTCAAAACTTGCTTACAATGTTACAGTAGGAAAAAATGTATTTAATTTGACATGAACAGCTGACAGGGAATATCAATCTGGGACTGTCCACCCTGGTCTGGGTTTATGATTCTACTCATGGTTCTAATCTATAATCTTCTATTAACTTGTCATTTGACCTTTAGCAAGATATGGGATCTTGCTTTACCTTACCATACTTTATGTTTACTTTGCCTTACCACTTGAAAAAATGAGGTTAACAATGTCTGCTCACCTCTTATTATATCTTGAGAACTTTAGGCACCAAAAATGTTAAATACGTAACTAGTCAGAAAATTCAAAATGAAGTGTGGAGATAATCTTTGAAAATTCACTCCAAGGTTTTGATAGGTTTCTATGACTGCTTATGGTAGAGAAGTTTCTATGATTAGAAGCATTTTCACTGTTGTATGTTCACCCTTGTCTCAGAAATCTAAAGACTCTTCAAAATTTGAGGGCTAGAAACAGGAAAAAGGAAAATGAAGGGCACACGACTTAAAGAGACAAGGACACAGTTAAGAAACTGCAGAAAAAAAAATAGCCAGTAACGAGAGTGGAGTTACGCAGTTTTGAAGTCAGGAGTGAGGATAATGAAGATAATGAAAGGTTAATGAATAGATCGTAATAGAGGCTGTCCGTAATATAGATGATTACTAGAGCAGCATTTTGGATGAAATTAATAAAGTTAAAATAAGAAGTGCCCGTGATGAGGCAGCAGTAGACAAAGCAACTGAAGATCAAATTTAGAGTATTTGCACTGATACTAACCAGAAATCGGTAATTATAAATAAATAAATAAACGAATTAAAATAATTTTAACAGAATTTTACAATGAAAAATATGTGGGGAGGAAAAAAAAAGAGAACATCTGCATTGTGCAGGGTTATGAAGAATAAAAATAAATAGACAGTTTGGAAGAGGAGAACTGGCAAGGCTGGTTATAGCTTGAGCATCCAGGTAGAAGGTCTTCTCCTCACCAGACTCTTAGTGTTTAACCAAGTGTCCATGGCCTGTTGATTGCACTCTGAAGAAATTCCATGCTAACCCAACTAAACCTCACTGTTTGGAGAATGCTTATAGAAATGCTGCAGCTGGCAGCGTATTCTAACCCTATTAGCTTCCCAGTTGTCCTGCCAAGCTCTTACCCTGATTTTGTCATGTAACATATATATTAGTATATATAAAATAGATATATATTAAACATAATATAGGACACATATATAGTATTTTATATAACTTATTAATATAACATATTAAATGATACAAATAAGTGAATATATTATATATATATATATGATGTCATTTAGGTCATTGTCAGACTTACCTGTTTTCTCTATCTGAAGTGAAAGCTCTTCTATTCTGTTCGATAAATCTACATACAACTAAAGAACAAGCACAGACTAGGTAAATATTAAATATATATTTTAACAATTAATGTATATATATAATATTTATATTATATGATATATGTATATATGAAAACAAACAATTTATTGTTGATTTTCAAAGTGTATGAACCCATCTCAATCATACAGAACTTGGAATTCTTTGTTCTAAGTTAGGCTGCATCTATAAAATTATATGTAAATTTAATATACAATTTAGCCCTTAGGGAGCGCGAGCGACCAGGAGCGCGGCGAACAGGGCCGGCAAACAGGGAGTGACACGGGGGGAGTGACGCGGCAGTTAGCGAGGCAGTGAGCGCGGGCAGGGCGGGCAGGAAGGGCGGAGCGCTCACACCCGCCCATAGGGACAACTCCTCCAACGGCACTCTCCCGTCAGCTGGGCTGCGATGGTCTCCACCAGGCACAGTGTTTTCTCTAGGAAGTCAGTACACACCCAGACCGACTGCCCGTCCAAACACGCGGCAGTTCAGGTCTCCGGATGCGGGGAGTGTCTGAGCCTCTTGCTGCCATCGGCGGGAGGCAGAGAGACTGCTTGCGTGAGGTGCGAGCAGGTGGACGACCTGGTCCGCATGGTGGCGGAACTCAAGGAGGACGTGCAGAGGTTGAGGGATATCAGGGAGTGCGAGCGGGAGATAGACTGGTGGAGTGACTCCCTGCAGGACCGGAGGGAGGGGGACCAGGGTGAGACGCTCCAAAGGGGGGTGGACCCCCTGCCCTGTCGCCATCGGGCAGAGGGAGGGGACCTGCGAGTTGAGGAGGAATGGAGACAGGTCCCTGCTCGACCTCGCAGGAGATGCCCTCCCCTGCCGGCACCGCCTTCCCAGGTGCCCTTGAACAATAGGTTTGAGGCCCTGGAGCTTGAGAGACCGGTGGGTGAGGATGAGGTAGGAAGCCTACCCAGGAGGATGCCTGAGGTGAGGAAGTTGACTCCACGCCTCAGGACTGCCTCCACCAAGAAAGAAAGAAGGGTGATTGTTGTGGGCGACTCCCTCCTCAGGGAAACGGAGGGCCCTATTTGTCGGTCTGACCCCACACATAGGGAAGTCTGCTGCCTCCCTGGGGCCAGGGTCAGAGACATTACCAGGAAGCTTCCAAACCTGGTTCGCCCCTCTGACTATTACCCGCTTTTGATAGTCCAGGCTGGCAGTGACGATGTTGAAAAGAGAAGCCTCAAGGCTATCAAACAGGACTATAGGGGGCTGGGACGATTGGTGGAGGGAGCGGGAGTGCAGGTGGTGTTTTTGTCTATCCCTACGGGGGAAGGGAGAGGCACGGAGAGGACTCGGAAAGCTCGCGTGGTTAATAGGTGGCTCAGAGGTTGGTGCCAGCACAGAAATTTTGGGTTTTTTCACCATGGGGAGCTTTACTCGGCACCCGGCCTGATGGCCCCAGACGGGTCCCTATCTCCAAGGGGAAAACGGATCCTAGGCCAGGAGCTGGTGGGGCTCATAGAGAGCGCTTTAAACTAGGTAAGAAGGGGGACGGGGCTCAAACAAGGCTTGTTGGAGCTGTGCCGGGGGAAACAATGGCTAGGCCGGGGAAGAAGGCGATGGCCCAGCTGAACTGCATCTACACTAATGCACGCAGCATGGGTAACAAACAGGAGGAGCTGGAAGCCATCGTGCAGCAGGCAGGCTACGACTTGGTTGCCATCACGGAGACGTGGTGGGACCGCTCCCACGACTGGAGTGCTGCAATGCCTGGCTATCGGCTCTTCAGGAGGGACAGGCAGCACAGAGGGGGTGGTGGCGTGGCTCTCTACATTAGAGAATCTTTTGATGTTGATGTTGTGGAACTCCAGGCTGGGAATGATAAGGTTGAATCCCTGTGGGTTAGGATCCGCGGGAAGGCCGGCAAGGCTAACTTCCTGGTCGGGGTCTGTTATAGACCGCCGAACCAGGATGAGGAGACGGATGAGGAGTTTTATAGGCAACTGACAGAAGTTGCAAAATCGTCGGCGCTTGTCCTCGTGGGGGACTTCAACTTCCCGGACATATCCTGGAAACACAACACGGCACAGAGAAAGCAGTCTAGGAGGTTTCTGGAGAGCGTGGGAGATAGCTTCCTGACGCAGCTGGTCAGCGAACCTACCAGGGGTGGTGCCCCACTAGACCTTCTCTTCACAAACAGAGAAGGACTGGTGGGAGATGTGGTGGTCGGAAGCTGTCTTGGGCAGAGTGACCACGAAATGGTAGAGTTCTCTATTCTTGGCGAGGCCAGGAAGGGGACCAGTAAAACTGCTGTATTGGACTTCCGGAGGGCTGACTTTGAGCTGCTCAGGACGCTGGTTGGCCGAGTCCCTTGGGAGGCGGTTCTGAAGGGCAGAAGAGTCCAGGAAGGCTGGGCGCTCCTCAAGAAGGAAATCGTGATGGCACAGGAGCGGTCCGTCCCCACGTGTCCAAAGACGAGCCGGCGTGGAAGAAGACCGGCCTGGCTCAACAGAGAGTTGCGGCTTGTGCTTACCAGAAAAAAGAGGGTTTATAATCTTTGGAAAAAAGGGCGGGCCACTGAGGAGGACTACAAGGATGTAGTGAGGCTGTGCAGGGAGAAAATTAGAAAGGCCAAAGCTCATCTGGAGCTCAACCTGGCTACTGCCGTTAAAGACAACAAAAAATCCTTTTACAAATATATCAACGCGAAACGGAGGACTAAGGAGAATCTCCATCCTTTACTGGATGCGAGGGGAAACCTAGTTACTAAGGATGAGGAAAAGGCTGAGGTGCTTAATGCCGCCTTTGCCTCAGTCTTTAGCGGCAATACCGGTTGTTCTCTGGATACCCAGTGCCTTGAGCTGGTGGAAGGGGATGGGGAGCAGGATGTGGCCTTCGCTATCCATGAGGAAATGGTTGGCGACCTGCTACGGAACTTGGATGTGCGCAAGTCGATGGGGCCAGATGGGATGCACCCGAGGGTACTGAAAGAACTGGCGGAGGAGCTGGCCGAGCCGCTTTCCATCATTTATCGGCAGTCCTGGCTATCGGGGGAGGTCCCAGTTGACTGGCGGCTAGCCAATGTGACGCCCATCTATAAGAAGGGCCGGAGGGCAGACCCGGGGAACTATAGGCCTGTCAGTTTGACCTCAGTGCCAGGAAAGCTCATGGAGCAGATTATCTTGAGGGTCATCACGCGGCACTTGCAGGGCAAGCAGGCGATCAGGCCCAGTCAGCATGGGTTTATGAAAGGCAGGTCCTGCTTGACGAACCTGATCTCCTTCTATGACCAAGTGACGCGCTTGGTGGATGAGGGAAAGGCTGTGGATGTGGTCTACCTTGACCTCAGTAAGGCTTTTGACACAGTTCCCCACAACATTCTCCTCAAGAAACTGGCTGCTCAGGGCTTGGACTGGCGTACACTTCGCTGGGTTAGAAACTGGCTGGATAGCCGGGCCCAGAGAGTTGTGGTGAATGGAGTCAAATCTGGTTGGAGGCTGGTCACTAGTGGTGTCCCCCAGGGCTCGGTACTGGGGCCGGCCCTCTTTAATATCTTTATCGATGATCTGGATGAGGGCGTCCAGTGCACCCTCAGTAAGTTTGCAGATGACACCAAGCTAAGTGCATGTGTCGATCTGCTCGAGGGCAGGAAGGCTCTGCAGGAGGATCTGGATAGGCTGGACCGATGGGCTGAGGTCAACTGTATGAAGTTCAACAAGGCCAAGTGCCGGGTCCTGCACCTGGGGCGCAACAACCCCAAGCAGAGCTACAGGCTGGGAGATGAGTGGCTGGAAAGCTGCCTGGCCGAGAAGGACCTGGGAGTATTGGTTGATAGTCGGCTGAATATGAGCCAGCAGTGTGCCCAGGTGGCCAAGAAGGCCAACAGCATCCTGGCCTGCATAAGAAGCAGTGTGGCCAGCAGGTCTAGGGAAGTGATTGTGCCCCTGTACTCGGCTCTGGTGAGGCCGCACGTTGAGTACTGTGTTCAGTTTTGGGCCCCTCGCTACAGGAAGGACATGGATGTGCTCGAGCGAGTCCAGAGAAGGGCAACCAAGCTGGTGAGGGGTCTGGAGAACAAGTCTTACGAGGAGCGGCTGAGGGAGCTGGGCTTGTTCAGCCTGGAGAAGAGGAGGCTCAGGGGCGACCTTATCGCTCTCTACAGTTACCTTAAAGGAGGCTGTAGAGAGGTGGGGGTTGGTCTGTTCTCCTACGTGCCTGGTGACAGGACGAGGGGGAATGGGCGAAAGTTGCGACAGGGGAGTTTTAGGTTGGATGTTAGGAAGTACTTCTTTACCGAAAGGGTTATTAAGCATTGGAACGGGCTGCCCAGGGAGGTGGTGGAGTCACCAGCCCTGGAGGTCTTTAAAAGACGTTTAGATGTAGAGCTTAGCGATATGGTTTAGTGGAGTACTTAGTGTTAGGTCGAAGGTTGGACTCGATGATCTTGAGGTCTCTTCCAACCTAGAAATCTGTGAAATCTGTGAAATCTGTGAAATTTCTCCTATACCTGTGATTTTAAATGATGTGTCTTTGGCTTGAAGACCCTAGGTGAAGCTTATCGATGCCATTAGGCTCTAGTAGTGCCCTCACAGTCCTACTAACAATGAAAGTAGTACTTTGATACTTTCATGAGAATCTTTTTAAGGGACTCAAGCTCTATGGCTGCAATTGAAGCTCTAGGCAGTGCATATGAAAACAATTGCCTTCAAATCCCAAGGAACAAGAAGATAACCTAGAGTGTTTTTCAAACCATGGATAAGTTGATTCACACATGAGAAATTATAGCTTTTATTGAAAAGGAAGAATTAAGAAAATATGAAAAGTCAATGTGACTTCCAGTCACAGAAATGTGAAAAGAAAAAACAACACCAATAACAACAACAACAACAAACCTGAAGCAAAAGAGACAATCAGAAGAACTGTTTTAAGGGAACATTAGACATTAGGGAACATAGTCGTTAGGGGCAGCAGGAAGGTAATACTGTGTTTGTGTTTGGTTTAAAATCATTACTGCGATTCCTGATAATTTCCATAAATAGGCTGAATAGAGTGACTAGCATCTATGACCTGAAGTTCTCTTTCTCTTATTGTTCTGCCTAATGAGAAATTCTGGTGTGATCCTTCCAGTTTCAAGAGAGACCAGCTGAGAGTTCATCTGCCAAAGCAGAAGTTTATTTAACAAAATATGCATGAGCTCTTGGCAACTAATACCATAATTATTCAAGTGATTATCAATCAGTAGTTCTGTTGCTCTGTTGGCCTGTCTGTCTTCGGGGGATCAGGACTTGTGATGTTCCTTTCCTGTAGGCTATTTTTTGTACTGTATTTTAGGCAAATTCAAAGATTTTGCCTTATCTATTCATAACCTTTTGTGAAATGAGAGGCAAGAATTGATTTCTTTAGCTGCCTAATCATTGGACTTATCTGCTAATTTTGATAGATAAATCTATGATTAGGCATAATCTATAGCATTATAACCATTAAACTTAATTTGAAAATTAAAATCTTTTTACTTTATTTCTTATCTTATATATACATAGACAAAAGTAACATTTATAACGCTTCTCAATTTACAGATGTGTATTTATTTGAAAACTTTTTAAAATAAGATTTTATCCAAATACGAAAAATATTTGTCAGTAAGGTTAGAAGTTACAGTGGAAAAATAAATAAGTTAATAAATGTGTGAGTTGATTTGTTTCTTAAATTTGTGGATTTATGCTATTCATGAAATAATACAATAGGGATGGAAAAAACTATATTAGAAATTTGTCTCCAGTATATCAAGAAGAAAATAATCATTTAGAACATCTACCAATAAATGATGTGAAGGATGAAAGTGACTCAAAACTTTTGAAATCTCTGTGTGACAGGTAAGGTGTAACAGCTGAGGTGTTGTCAGTTATGTAGTCCATATGACAGTTCAAGCAACATGGTTTTAAACAGAAAGGATGAGGACATGAAACGATCTGGGGGTAGATAAGATATCAAGGACTTATGACTGCAAAAAGGGCATGGTTATTAGGTCTGTTGCATCCCATAGACTATAAAAGAAGACCACTTCAGCACCAGGCTTTCAATGCCTTCCTGACATGAAAGTGAAAAGGAACTCTGCTTTGCCTCATCCCAGCATATCTCATCTACCTAGAGAAGACAGTATGCACAAAAGTAGATAATGCCAGGGACGATTAATGTCTATCTATGTCCACCGTTCACCCTGATTGCCCATAACAACCTTCCCACAGAAAGATGTGGGAAGCAACCCATGGGAAAATTCATTAAGTGTCTTCTTCTTAAGTCTGTGATTCACTTAAGACCCAAAATATGAGCATTATTTTCCCTTCCAAAAATCCTGTTGTTAGTATTCTGATACTAAATTTTATTCTTCAAGGCTTACAACATGTAACTACTTTCTAAAACTTGCTCAGCTATAGTCTTCAACAGTATTCGGTGACACTGTGAAAATTAAAGCCCTGTTACAAATAGAGTGAGAGAATATTTGCCTTTATCTCTTTGAATTTGCCACCTTTTGAATACATTAAGTATTTCTGTTCTTGTGCTTGGAAATAAAAAGTGTGGTCACAAAGCGCTTCATAAATATTGGACAGAATTCCTGCATTTGGAACTGACTTAGGGATGAATGGTAGTTAAAAAGAAAAAAAAAAATGTTACAGGATTTTCTACAGTTATCCTTTTCTCTATTTAACATCTAGTGACAAAGAAAAAAGGAGTAAAAGTTATACCGTACCACCAGATCACAACAGAATGATCAGTGGCAAACGTTTGTCAGTAAGATACTATTGCAGATAGAAAATATAAACATACAATCATTCCTTATGCATTTTGTCTCATCACGAAGATGCCAAATTGGATAGACTAACTTTGCAAATATAATGATCATATTTAATAAAATGAGAATGTTGGCATGATAACATTTTACCTTGTTTTACAACACTTTATTTGTTTGATTTTTCTGTAGAAACATATCAAGCAAAGTTAATCAAAGTCTTTCCCTGAATTCTGCTGGTGAGTTTATACAGTGCAAAATGGAAAAACAAAAACAAACAAACAAAAAGACCTAAAGCAACACAAAGGAAAAAAAGATATGCAGTTGTTTGTAGTTTAGCACAGACTTTAAGCAAAGAAGCAAAGAACAGTTTTTTACAGACTTTTAATACAAGGAAGCTTAAAATCACAGTCTTGCCTCTTTAGTTGTTCCCAAAAGCAAATAAAAATATTGCAGTGCACAAGGTGTGGCAAGTCCTTCAGCAAGGAAGATCTTTATACAACACAAGTTGTATGAATCACCACATTGCTTGGAACAGATGATATTTTCCTGTTTTGTAAAATCTTTAATTCATTGAAGTACTATAGAACAGATTTATGTTCGTAATTTCCTTAAGTTCAATTACTGGCATGCCTATTAGGTTGCACATTGCCTTTGCAAAGGTGTACGAGCACAATGAATAAACCTCATTGCAATGAGACTGCCACAAATTTGAGTCCAGAAGACTGCTACTGATACAAATCAAACTTTTCTTATCTTTTCTTTTGCTGCTAACATTTAGCATATATATCAATTACATGGAAATCAATTACATGCTGTAGATGTGAAATCTCACAATTCTGTATCTCTAGCATCACTTTTACATAGAGTTGTCCTTCAGTAATCTAGGTGTAATCTAGGTTAAGCTAATTTTCTAGATTTCCACATTAGGCAACAAGAGGTGTCTAAGAAAGGATCTTTGGTGGTGTCTAAGAAAGGAATATGAGAAAGGGGGATATACTATCCTCTGGAAGTGTCGATTTATATCTATGGGAATCTATTCTAGACTAGATAATTGACCAACATTTTTTTCCTTTTCTTTTTTTTTTTTTTTAAATTTTTTTAAATCTAAATCAAACTCTGGTTCATTACCTGAAAAAAGATTCATTTGCAGAATACAGAATAGAACTCAGAAGTTCTTACACAGTGAGTGGTGGACGCCTTCTGGGAAAAATACAGAAAATACAGTTGTACTTTTCAGTGAAGATTCTTTAATTATAAAATACTTCATACCTTTTCTTCCTTTTAAAAGTCTGCTCCTCTCTTTTTTTTCTCTCTCTTTCTCTCTTTTTTTTTTTGGGGGGGGGGGGGGGGAGGTGGATGGGGGAGGGGGGAGATAGAAGAGTTTTCCATCATCCTATTTTTTCTTATTCTCCAAATTACTATTTTCTCCCCAGTATCTTGGTAATATGCTATTTTCCAATAAAAGTTAGTAAAACTGGAAAATATGGGATTTTCTGGCTGGCCTCATATAGTGTTTTTCTTCAGAATATTCACTTTGAATCTGATATTTGACTTTGTCTTAATGCACTTTTCTGATCCAGATTAGCAATACACTGAATCTTGATATCTCTGAAATTAGACTGCTCACATTGGTACTGCTAAGTACATACCTAGATGTTCACAGGCTGGTGTCTTTATCATCATTCTTTGTGTAACAAATTGTGTCAGCCCTTATTGTGAATTTACTGATTTTCTTCTGGCATAAATTAACTGACTTTAAGAGATGTGCAAGTTCACTGCTGTTAATGGAGGTCTGTCTGACTTATTCTGCTGTTCATGAAATGAGGATCAATAATATGTGAGTCCTGGAAGTTTTGTAGCATAAAGTGTTAAACTAAACACCTCATATCAATACAATAGGATTTATTTCATAATGTCCTATTCTAGGTGGTTATTTTTCATCATTAACAAGTTAAAATTCTTTTCTATTTCGATTTTTGAAAGTTTTGTCTTATTACTTCTCCTTTGGTGGCAATCTGTTTCAGTGAAACACATTAAAAGGTAAAATTAAATAAATCTTCATTAGAACAACAGGAGGTTATCTACAGAATAGCAAGGATAGACAGAGAGGAGCTTCTTTATGAGAGGGGTAGAAGGTGATGGATAGTGACCTACTGTGCTTAACTGACCTGGAAAGAGCTTATGCATTTCCTTTCAATTTGGTATGGATGGTTAATTTTTTTTCTCTCTGAGGAAAGCCTCCCTATTGTTAAGAAGGCAGACGATTCCTATTGATTACAGTATTATCTAATGGCAAAGAGGAAGCTTGTCACCCTGCTGCTGACTTTGGCTGAGAAGTCAGTCATGACTGCTACTGCTGAATCTTGAGGAAGAAAATCATGGAACATTTTACTGACTGAGAAATGGAAACAGGAGAAAAGCAATTATGTCTTACTCAGGGCCAGGGAGAAAATAGCTGTGAATCTTTATTTTATCTGTATTTCATTACTTGGTAAAATCTATTCAAATACCAGCACCCAATATGCTGGGTGCCAAGTACCTGCACTATTCAAAGATGGAGCCAACCATGGTACAAAAAAAGGCAGTGCCACCATGAAGAAGTTGCAGTTCTATTCAGACTTTCCGTATGACTTACTAGCTTTAAACTTTTCACTTCCTGGTTTCTAAAGACTCATCAATGCATTTAACATTCAGTAACTAATGAGATGAAACTGCTTCAGAAAAGGCAGGTCAAGCATAAACACAGCTGGATGAGTTTGAGTCAATGCCAGCTAGCTACATATTTGTTATCAAGCTGCAGTTTTCTCAAGCACAATGACAGGAATAAATGAAAATAAGAAATATAAGAGGTCAAAGAATTACTTCAGAAATGAATTTAGTGGGATCATTCCAGTTTTCCAATTTTAATGAGTCTCATGTTGGATTTGAATATTTTGCAAACATTTGAATGAGATGTAATTGCATTTAAAACACTTTAAGACTGTTACTCTTTATGTCAGACTTTAAATAATAGAATCACAAGCCTGGAAGGGACCTCAAGAGGCCATCTCTTCCATCTCCCAGCACTAATGCAAACTCAACTATACTTATATCATTCCTGACTGATGGCTGTTCTAAAAAACACCCAGTGACAGAGCCTTTACAATCTCCAGTGTTGTTATCTGTCAGGATGTCTCTACTGAGTCTTACTACTGGAATTTGTTTCCTAGTGCTTAACTTTGCTGTAATTTAAGTCCATTACTTCTCATCCTAATCTCGTAATGATACAGAGAACAAATTGCTCCTTTCCTCTTTGAGTCAGCTTTTCATATATTTGAAGACTCTTATCATACCTCACCCTTAATTATGTATTGAGAACCTTTTGCTTCAAGAGAGACAGCACATATGACCAGCTGCTAAAGTCAAAGAATGTATATAACAGAACAACAGCATGATCTAGAAAACAAGAGTCTCAGTTACTTAGGTAGTTACCATTGATGATTAGTCATGCCAATAATTAGATAGTCAGTCTGTCCTTGGAAGATCAGAGATCATGAACACATCTTTGTAGTTTCCTTCTTCTTGGAATATTAGTGAATCTGAATCCTTTAACAAATGATTTTTATTTATAATTCCTACCGGAAAGAGGCTGTGCTAATTGTGAAATACTCTGTTAGGCAATATTTGTTGCTATAGTTAAATATATAGCTATACATAAGCTACACTGATTTACCCACAGAACTTAAATGAAAATGAAACAAATGTACATATTCATCTTCCTATTCCATATCCTAACTTACACCAATAGCCTCTACACTACTTTCTAATTAATTTTCCTGCAAATCTTTTAAATATCTGAGTCCCCTCCGGCTAAGTCAGCAGCTTATGATAGTTAGTCTAAGGTTTAGGCCTGTAATCCCCTTCTTACTGGCTGTATGACCTTCTTGGAAGCCAGTACACTAAGCTGGCATATTTCAGTATCTCATAGGTATTCATTTTCATAATAAAGTAGAAAGAGCTGCGTGTTTTAGCAGAAGCTCTTAGATTTTTATCTTTTTTTATCACTATTAGGACAGCCAAGAAGTGAAGTAGGTTGTCCCAAGAGGCTGTACAGTCTCCATCCTTAGAGGTTTTCAAGAACAAACTGTATAAAGCCCTTTGCAACTTTGCTTTTGAGCAGGAGTTTACACTATATCTTGAGGTCCCTTGCAACATGAATTATCCTATGATTCTATAAAGTAAAAATTTATTTCTGAAAAAAATGGAAATACACTCTTTTTCAGGTGGAACACTGTTTCATTGATGTTATTTTTTTTTTTCCTAAAAGCAAAAAATGCCCTAGCGCTTCCAGCTATTTTTAATGCACTGGAACCACTTCCATGATAGAGTCTTTGGATGTTATTTGTGGGTCTTCCTACAAGAAGCACTTTTTTGACCTCTGCAGTTGTGGGTTATAGAGCTGATGAAACTACAGTATATATGTTAAACTTAACTATAATAATAACTCTCTACACCACTTTAGCAGTTCCATGAGCACTGGTTGAAGTTTTATTTATGAACAGCTTAGATTATTTTCTAAGTTAATATATTACTATAGGTTTTTCTACAATTATATTTAATATCATTTGTTCTCAAGAGTGTATTAGTGTCCATGACAATTTTTGTCTTTTAGCCATTATCCAACACGTTTTTTAACACAGTGTCTACATCAGCCTTACCTAGAGTAATTCTTTGTTGAATGGAGTTGGTTGCATCCTAGCTGGGCTTCCAGTCTTGATAGCTTAGCCTGACGAGCTGCTAACTTCCTATTAGACAACTTTATTTCTTTTACAACTATATGTGCATGTATAACTGTTTGTTACATGTATCTGGACTCAGTAGAGGTTTTATTCTCAGGTAGAATTTCTAGAGCCATAATTTCTATCAACTCCCCATGTTTCTGATTTTTTTTTTTTTTGTGCAAAATGCAGCTCGCATTCTCTAGTTGCAACTTCACTGGGCTATGGATTTCCATATCTCTCAAAATGTGGGTTGTTGGCATCAACAATGTTCTTATAGCTAGATCTATTTAAATATAACACTTGAGTCCAGCAATTTCCTGCAGGATGAGTATTTAAGTTGAGTTTTTGTTGTTGTTGTTATTATTGTTGTTGTTGTTTTGTTTATTTGCTTGTTTGGGGTTTTTGTTTTGTTTTGTTTTCTTGACCCTTTTTCAAAACAAGCTTTATATCTGACATGGAAAGAGAGAACATGTATAGTTTAATTCAACAACATAAACTGCAGAGAAAGGTCTTTGTTCTGTCTCTGTGACTACTCTTCTGTTCATCAGCATGAATATTCACCTAGTCAACTGAGCATTAGCTTTCTGTTTGTAATTTCTCTGGAGATTAAGCATTTTGTTATGCTGTGAGAAGTCTAGAAAAACTCAGTTGATCCCCCTGAGATATTTTGGTGTTCTAACGCACAAAGGGAAGCAAAGATTTCTCTCTTACATGTACTTTTTTTTTTTTAACCTTGCTGACAGATATATGAGATGTATACCATTTGTCTCAGTTTTCCTTCTTTCTCATATCTCACCAATGTACTCATTCAGTGTTCTTTAACTTTGACTCAGAAGGTCTTGTTGGCTTTATATGTCACTAAATAAAACAGGGCTAAGGGCTGTGTTCTAGCCCTAAGGCCAAATGACGCAGAGTGGATGCAAACAAACTACGTGACACTTAGTCCTAAGTGTCCCCTAAGACATTGCTGTTAAATTAAAGTTTCAGGACCTAGTCATAGGTTCATGACCATTTTAGTTCAAAGTAAAATAATGTGAGGGTCATATTGTACCCTTTTTGCATGGGGGCTTTTCTAGTATGAAACTGAGAATGTTGTAGCATGCTCTCCTGTGTGGTATAAGGGTACGAAGGAGTGTCTTCATGGTGCAATACCTCTAGAAATACCTCTTTATGGACAACCAAGGCTGCTGCTGGGTTTTGGGAATGCTTCCTGGCAAATGGTATTTCCTGAACAATGTCTGGGTGTTGTCTCAAAGGGTGCTAGTTAACACCAGTATCAAGAGATACTCTTCTCTGTATAAAAAATGACACCTAATGATGATGTTGTACATATTGACTTGAGGTTTTCTTTCACATGTAAACTGTGTGCACAAAAGTATCTGTTGGATAAGAGTTTGCAGTAAGGACTTGAAGTTCAGATGCTACAGATTTCATTAGCTGTGCAGAAAGCTAGATTCTATACTCAAAGTAGACCACAGAGCTTTGAACAACTTCTGTATACCATTAGACTTTAAGCTCATTCTATGGAAGTCTTACTGTTAATCAGTTTTAAGCTTCTTTCAACAAAACCAAACAATTTTATAGTAGCAGGGGAGAAGATGGAATTTCTCAATGTCATAGGACTTCTGCTAATGTTCCTTCACTCTGGGTAAGCATTGTATTCTTAACACATTGGAACCAATGTAGTCAGTGTTACAGATTAAATAGATGTCAGATCTCAACACACCATTGGGACAGGAATATTTTATGTCAGCCTGTTTGCTTGCCCCATCAGCCAAAACCACCAGTGGATCAGCTGTAGAAGTTGGATGACAAAGACTGTCATTATCAGCAGTAGCAAAAGCAAGCATTGTACTGAAAATATTGGATGTAAGAATAGAGCTCAAGAATGATGCAAAGAGAATGGTTCTGAGTGGACATACTAACATCTGAGGAAAACCAAGAAAGTATTTTGGGCTGAGTCAACAGTAGAAGTAGGTGTTGGGTATGTTTCATTAAATAGAAGAGTATGCCTTGGATCTCCTGCTGCTGAAAACCAACAGGGAGTGAACACTGTAAATGCTCTCCTGGAATTCACTGATCCATGAGGAAAGAAGTTCTGAGGTCAATCCTGAGCAATTCGTGTTTAGTTATGCTGTTTATGGGATGAGGGAAAGCTGGGTAGAGGAAGGAAACACAGCTCATTGTCATCTTGTGCATGTATTTGAGTCAAAAGAGAGAGATTCTCTCACTTTTCTGCCCTGCTCTTCTATGTACTTTTGTTTTACTTCTCAGTGCAACTGCTTACATTCCCAAGTTCTATTGAGAATTTATATTTTCAGACTGTAGGTTCCTCAGCAGAGGAAAACTATTACTAATATCAAACCCAGACAGTGATATTGGCTAGCCCTTTTAGGGATTCCTTGGGAAAAACAAAACAAAACAAAACAAAACAACAACAAAAAAAACCCTCCATGCATTTATTTTTGGGAAACTAGGAGGCTAAGAGGCAAAATGCCAAAAGGAAGTCTATTTTAATTTTGTATTCCTGCTACTGAATGTGAAGAGAGGTATCCCAAGAAACTGTTCTTTGTCAAATTTTGATAGAAATTTTCAATAGGCCTGGGGAAAGTTTCTAAGATTTTGGTCTTCTCTACCTTTGATGCTTCACCCCTCATTATGTGCAAATAGTCAGGGAGGTAAGAAGCAGGCAACTGAAAGCCTAAAACAAAGAAAAGCAGTGCTGTTAAATTCATTATTTCCCACCTATAATTTTTCCTTTGATTTCACTTAATTTGATAAACCTGGCAAGTTACTGCCAGGTGGATCTCCTACACAAGTCTGTCACAAGATTTCATTATCCTTTTTATTTCTAGCGTCATCATTCAGTCATCTCTGTTTTCTCTAGCTAATTAGCCCGCTGTTTATGAGGTGCACATTTCTTAACATATGGTACAGTTGCATTGCATGTGTGCTGTATTTTCATTTTCTAGATTGAATCTTATATTTCTGATACAGTATGTCAGAAATATCAGATGCCCATCTTACAGAACAGCCCTCACAGCTTCACATTGAAATGTGCCCTAATTATACTTTTGAATTCCTTACTTCTCCATGTTTTCAATTAAGACATCACAGCCATTACAGTACTGTGACAACAGATTGTGGTTTAAAGATGCTGGTATTTGGAGGTCAGAATTCAGGAGATAAAAAATACAGGAACTAAATGTTTAAAATAATTAAGATTTTAAAAAAATGTACCTTTCCAATTCAGTGGAGCAAAGTTAAACCCCATATAAAAATCCTCCACATGGCGTGGTGCTGTCTCTTTGAGACACTGGCATTGCATGCAGCTATTATAAATCTTCTTCCCGTGTAAGACTGCAGAGGGAGGACCTGACTGGCAGCACAAAGGAAGAAGCTGGTCTGTTTGCCTGTCTGGGAGAGAGACGGAGACAGAGGGAGCGGGTGGAGGGGGAGCGAGACGCACGCACACAAGCACACAGCTGAATACAGAGAGATTCACTCCTTCTGCACAGCCCACAGACCATCCATGCCTAAATGCTTCTAGTCCACCATTTGCATGATATATTAGCCTTTCAAGCTGTCTTTTGGTATACACTGAGAGACTGTAGCTCTCGCTTTTAGCTAAGCTCATCTGCAATTGGTTTTACTGCTGTTTATCTCAAGCAAGTCTCCATATCTAGCCAATGTTAGCCTTAACACAAGGAAAACAGTACAATGAGAGCTGCGCACATGCTGTAATTATACCAGGGCACTGCAAGGGCTGAATTAAACTGCTTAAGTTAGATAGAAAAAAAAAATCCTTTGTGGTTTATTGTAGTGGCACAATTTTTTTTATATATATATATTTTTTGGTTTGGTTTGTTTTAAACACAGTACAGCTTTACACAAGATTTAAACTAGACAGAAAAAAAAGAGAGAGAAATATAATAATACTATGAGTATCATGTGAGTTGTTTTACAAGCATAACTGTATCAACTTCACTGTGCTGACTTAACCGATAAAGCTGTGCTCTCAGGCTCCTGAATTGTGGAAAGGTAGAGAAGTAACCTTAAATCCCTCAGATGTTTCCTGCCTCCCTAGTCCTCCCTCAGAAAAGCCATCATTTCCCCCTGTAGGATTAGTTCTTTCTGTACCTACTCCCTCAGTGCTGTGTCTAGCCTGGGTGTTTATCAGTCATATGGTTACTTCCCAGCCTCCAGACACCCCCTCCAGTCAGTGCACACCTCCCCGCTAGCTCCTGCCTGGATCCAGAACCAAGAGCTAGGAGATAGGTAGTACGAGGAATATATCCAAGAGGTGAACAAGCATTTTCATCTGAAGCAGAGCACCTATCCACTAATATAATCTGCAATTTCCCTAGCATGAAGGAAAATATCATAATGCTTTTGTTCTTCTTTTTTTTTTTGTATACCCCTCCTTTTTTTCTTTTCTTTTCTTTTTATTTTTTTTTTTTAATTTTTTTTATTGTACAATGAACACAAGAGAATTAGAAAATTTCAGGTAGTTTTGCAGCAGCTTATGTAGCCACTAAATAAGAAAAAGTCTATGAAATATTTAGTTCTGTTCTAACATTTGGGTCAGCTATGAATGCTGTGATCTTATGTTGAAGGTACAGTGTGATAAGAAGATTTTATTTAACATAGAGAGTATACTGCAAAGTGAAAGTGAGAGTTATACTAAAATGGTTGTGAATGATTTCCAGCTTGTGAGTAAAGTACTGGACACATAAAGAGCTGAGCTATTTTTCAGCAGTAGTAAGCAGCCACAGTTGCTATTGACTTAATGTTTGGCTCATTTAAAACACAAGCCTTATTTAGATACTTATTATAGGTTTAGGCACCTGTCTGTAAATATCTGATTAAAAATATTGGCCTAGCTTTACAAATAAAGGTCAAAGGAAACAAGCATTACTGAGCCCTGGAAAACCAAAGAAAAAGTAAGGCTAAGGACTTCACATGAAAGGAGTTCTAAGGATTGGTGGAGGACAAAGGGAAGAAGAAGGAAGGTGCTTTGATACCTCTTATTTTTATTATTCTTTAATTTTTATTTTAATTATTGAGTTTATGTAGCTTTTATATAGCTATTCAGCCTGAATGAGAACAGAAAATACTGAACAAAAATCCTGAAAAGACAGGCTGTTCACATGAAAATTCCATTCAAATTTTACTACATACCAAAGGTTGAACTTTTAATTGGGCAGGGAAGAAACATATGGATACCTTCCTAAAGCTATAAATTTTCAAATGTTCACCTACCATAATGATGTCCTGTTGCCATGCTTTCTACTTTTTCGCCATCCAGCACGAAAGTAATAAAATAGAGCCACCAGCAACCACCAAAAGAACAAATGCTTTTATTTATTATTCACCTGGATGTAAGATTTCAGACAAGACTTCTAATAAATGCTGTCTGTGTAATGGTTATTCAGTCTTCTTTCGAATTCTGTCCATCTATTTAGCCATCCCTGCCATGTCAGTCTCTATTACCCGTATCTACTAAGATGTGTTTTAATGGTAAAAGTAACAGGTTGACTTAATAAAAATGCTGGCAGTGACACCAAGGAATGCTGAGATTTTACTAATCTGAAAAATAATGACCTAAGGGGAGCTTTGTTCCTCCTTCTCATGGGTCTCCGCTAGAAACAGCCAAATAATTATAAAAAAGGAGCCAACTGAATAAACACAGTGGGAAGTATTGTGGAAGTTTTTATATAAATGAATTATGGATATTTTTCAACTTTAGTTGTTTTATATATATATATGCATTTGCTGATTTTTTTTAATTATTATTTCTACATTGCTAATTCACTTTGTGTTACAAAAGATTAGAATATATATATATATCCAAGTCAATCTTACAGACCTAGTGATGTATGATTAATATTTGTGAAGTGCTTTGAGCTACACTGAAAACAAAGCTTAGATATGCTTCCATACCTGACTCCAGACATAAAGTCATTTTCAGGATGGATTTATCTCCCTTACATTAGGGGTAGTCTACTGTAAGCAAAGGCCATATTCAGATTTATGTGGCTTCTAGGAAAAGTGGAGGCCATGGTTCCACGGTGGGACTATAGCTGTGCTTGTGTGGGCTGGGGCCAATGTGGGTGCCCAACTGAGAGTTTGTTAGGTCAGGTGTAACGCTTTATTGTTGATAACTCTAACTTCAGATAGAACTGGTTCACAAAATTTTCCCAAAGTTGACACATTCCCTCAGCTTTGATTAAAAGCCATTTTCCTAACAGCATATATCCACACAGTCGTTTCTCCTGCTCTCAAAAGAGTACAATGCCCATGGTGAAACAAATGGTGCTAGAAAGAACATGTTTTCTGGTATCTGTTTAGTGAAATGTCTCATACACGTTAGATCTACAGACGAGGCAGGGCCTGGATGTGAATGATTTTGACCTCTCATTCCTGTCATAATGAAGAAAACAGAATATACTCTTCCATCCTGACTATACATTTGGTTGACACTTTCTCCTCTGTCTCACAGCAGCATACATATCACAGATACATGTATTCACTAAGTCAGTCAAAAAAGAAAGATTGATGCCATGTAAATAAACTAGACCTTCACTAAAACATTGGAAACAACAGCAATAGACTAAGATACAAAATGTAGTTCTCCCAGGATGTAACCTATTTACATAAAGGTGAATTTTAATCCAGTGACCAATTTCTGAACAACTCTGTCACAGCCTCTGGCTTCTTCTCTTCAGAGGTGTTTTCATTACAAAACTAGGTTACAGGAAAAAAAGCAGCCATGTTAATTAACAGACATTTGAAATCAGTGTCACAGAATCATAGAATCATATAATGGAATCACAGAACAGCTTGGGTTGGAAAGGCACTCAAGGATTATCTAGTTCCAATCCCCTAGATACCACACACTATATCAGGTTGCCAGGGCCTCGTCTAACCTGGCCATCAACACCTCCAGGGATGGGGCATCCACAATTTCTCTGGACAACCTGTTCCAGTGTCTCGCCACCCTCCCAGTGAAGAATTTAATCTTAACCTCTGATTTAAATCTCTCTTTTAGCTTAAGACCATTCCCCCTTGTCCTGTCATTATCTGCCTGTGTAAAAAGTCACTCTACATCTTTTTTATAAGCCCCCTTTAAGTATTGAAAAGCTGTAATGAATTCTCGATGGAGCCTTTTCTTCTTCAGGATGAAAATCCCCAGCTCATCCAGCCTTTCTTCATAAGAGAGGTGCTCCAGCACTGATCATCTTTGTGGCCCTCCTCTAACAGGTCCATATCCTTTTTGTGCTGAGGGTCCCAGAGCTGACCTGGATGCAGTACTCCAAGTGGGGCCTCACAAGGGCAGAGAAGAGGGGCGCAATTACCTCCTTTGACCTGCTGGCCACACCTCATTTGATGCAGCCCAGGATGCAGTTGGCCTTCTGGGCTGTAAGTGTGCACTGCTGGATCATGTCAAGCTTCTCATCCACCTGAACCCCCAAGTCCTTCTCTGCAGGGCTGCTCTCAATGAGCTCTTCTCCTGATCTGTACTCATATCTGGCATTGCCCCAACTCAGGTGCAGCACCTTGACTTGTTGAACCTCATTAAGTTCACATGGGCCCACTTTTCTATCTTGTCCAGGTCCCTTTGGATGACATCCCTTCCTTCTGTTATTTTAACTGCACCTCTCAGCTTCATGCCATCTGCAAACTTGCTGAGGGTGCACTTGATCCTACTGTCTATGTCACTGACAGATACTAAACAGCACTGGTCCATGAGGGACACCACTCATCACCAACCTCCACCTAGACATAGAGCCATTAAACAGGAATCAGAACTCCACTAACGCAGAGCCAGTATCAACAGGAACAAGTTGTGTTTATTATCAAGATGACAGCTGACTGCAATTAATCCCAGTTTCAGTAACATTTGATCTCAACTGGCTTCCTCATGCTACATGCGTACCTCCTCCATCTATACTGATTACTCAGTCATGCCTTAAGCTGCTAGTTAAAATGAGGACTCCGAAACCTGTTGTAAAAGGATTTAATATTCTAGTAAGCTGAAGCACTGGAAAACTTTTCTGGTCTCCCACATCTTCAGAGGGAAATATATGTGCTCAAACAGTAGTATGAAGTTCAGAAGCAACTCTGAAGAAAGGGTCAAGGTTGAATATGATACCTTGTCATTGTATGTCATTAAGGTTGTACTTTAGGAGATAGATCTATAATGAATCAGAAGACACAATTACTTTAGTGTGCAATTAGTTGTTCTTTTACCTTCTGCATGAAGACATTCAAAAGATCTATACATGCTCTACGGTATCTTTAATACCTTCGCAATGGTGGCACAGAAGCAATATCAGTATCAGGAAAGAACATATTTTCTTTTCTAGAAAGTTTTTGTTGGTGAATATGATATGTGGTTAAATAAAAAATGAAAAATGACCTCGAGAGGCAGCTCATATACCTAAGGTGATGGAATAGTTTTATGTCATGGTGCGCTTTGCTTGAGATGTGGGTGTGATTTGTACATAAAAAGTCTTAAAGCTTCCACAGGAGACATTCCTTGGCATGAGAACATAGAATCATAAAGGTTGGAAAAGACCTCCAAGACCATCTGGTCCAACCATCCCCCTACCACCAATGTCACCCACTAAACCATGTCCCTAAGTACCAGGTCCATCCTTTCCTTAAACACCCTCAGGAACGGTATGTAGCTGGGCAAACCCTTCCAATACCTGACTACTCTTTCTCAGAAGAAATTTCTCCTAATTTCCAAACTAAACCTCCCTGGTGCAACTTGACGCCATTCCCTCTAGTCCTATCACTAGTTACCTGTAAGAAGAGGCTGACTCCCAGCTCCCCACACCTTCCTTTCAGGTAGCTGTAGAGAGCAATGAGGTCTCCCCTGAGCTTCCCCTTGTCCAGACTAAACAACCCCAGTTCCCTCAGCTGCTCGTTACAGGACTTGTGTTCCAGGCCCTTCACCAGCTTTGTAGCCCTTCTCTGGACATGTTCCAGGGCCTCGATGTCCTTCTTGTAGTGAGGGGCCCAAAACTGAACACAGTACTCGAGGTGTGGCCTCAACAGAGCAGAGTGCAGGGGAACTGTATGAAACCTCCCTGGTCCTGCTGGCTACACTGTTCCTGGTATAAGCCAGGATGCCATTGGTCTTCTTGGCCACCTGGGCACACTGCTGGCTCATGTTCAGGCAAGCACTGACCAACACCCCCAGATCCTGCAGCCTGTGGAAGACCCATGCTAGAGCAGTCTGCTCCTGATGGACTGCATCCCGTAGACAGGCTGGAGTAGGGAGAAAGTGTGAGGATGGAGGAACGGTAAAGAGGAAATTATATACACTGACTGCAACCCCCATTCCCCAACCCCCTGCACTGCTGAGGGTGGGAGAAGATGAGTGGGAAATGAACAAGTAAAGTTGAGCCTTGGGAAAGAAGTGGATGGGAGGAAGGTGTTGTTAAAATTTGTTTCTCTCTATCCAACTCTCTTTAATTGGCAATGAATTAAAATAATTTTCCCCAAGTCAAGTCTATTTTGCCTGTGATAGTAATTGGTAAGTGTTGTGGTTTAACCCAGCAGGCAGCTCAGCACCACCCAGCCACTTGCTCACTCTCTCCAGGTGGGATGGGGAAGAGAATCAGAGAGATAAAAGTGCAAGAACTCATGGGCTGAGAAAAAGACTGTTTATTAGCGAAAGCAAAAGCTGTGTGTGCAGGCAAAGGAAAGCAAGGAATCTTTTCACTGCTTCCCATCCACAGGCAGGTGTTCAGCTACTCCCAGGAAAACAGGACTCAAAATGGTGTCTTGGGAAGACAAATGCCATCACTGTGAATGTCTCCCCCCACCCTCAGCCAACTTCCCCCCAGCTTTTACTGCTGAGCATGATGCCACATGTTATGGGACAACCCTTTGGTCACCCTGGGCCAGTTGTCCTGGCTGTGTCCCCTCCCAGATCCTGGTGCACCCCCAGCCCCCTCACTGGCAAGGCAGCACGAGGAGCAGGAGTCCTTGGCTCTGTGTGAGCATTTCTCTGCAACAAACAAAACATTGGTGTGTTGTTGCCGCTATTTCCATTAAAAATCCAAAACACAGCATTGTGTGAGACTCTGTGAAGATAATTAACTCTATCACAGCCAAAACCATGACAGTAAGTGATCTTCCTAACTTTACCTTAGCCTACAGGCTTTTCCATTGTGTTTTCTACCCCTGTTCTGCTGAGGAGTAGGAGTGAGAGAGAACCTTGGTGGGCATCTGGCAGCCAGGCAAGTCAACCCACCAGAGCTGTACTAGTAAGGTGGAATATACAACCATTTTAAGATATAATTGTAAGTCTCTTGTTTTTAGTGAGCAACACAGAACTGAGAACTATTGTCTACAGATGTTTAGTGTGATTCAAATAAGATTCCATTTTGTTTCCATATAAATGTTTTGTTGGTTTAAACATTCTACATGTTATCATATGTTACATGTTAATACTACATGTTAACACTGAAGTTAAAAAAAAAATCGTGTTGCTCTGTCTTGATATCTACTTTTAGCACTCTCTAATACTGTTATTTTTTGTAATGTTCTGTCCAACATACATACTAGGTCTCCTGCAAGACACAGCCCAGGGGAAAACATTGTAAAAAACAATAAAGAGGGAAGTACAGACAAAGGTAAGGAATATTTTGCAAATATAACTGTTGATAAAAAAGCAAGAAAGACTAATTGGATTAACCAATAGCAAAGCATGAAGAATCAATGCAATATGTTTTTTTGTTTTATTTTGCCTTTTTTTTTTCAGTAAGAAGGGAACTGCCTAAATAATTCATCAAGTCAAAGAAAACAGTGGAAATATCAGAGGAATCAGGGAAGAAAATGTGGTATTGCTCTTCAGTGAAATAAAAAGTGACACAACTGTCATATTGCAAAACTAATTTCCCAGTAAAATAACAGACTATATGTCTTAAAGAAACGAAATAAAAAGAACTATAAACTACTGGAAGAAAAAATTAAGAACAATTCATCCCAGACAATCTTTGTTCCCACAAAACTCTAAATAAAGTAAATACATCAAGACCCTACACTTGTCTATTTACAGGATATATCTGTCATTGATAAGTAAGTTACAATAATATAATTTATTTATACTCCAGTCTTCCTCCTAAGGTCTCTTCTGTGGAATCTTTCTGTGCATGACCTTAATTTCAAAGAGGCTCTACCACATCTCCTGGTCTGATTGGAGCAAATTGAATCCCCCTGACACTATCATTCAGGAATAATAATATTGTCCTTTCACAGAGACTTGAAGCTCCTGATAACAGAATAATTCAGGGATTCAAGTTCTTATGGTCAGTTGCTCCACCAGAATAAACTGTTAAGGCTTTATTATGGGTGATGAAGTTGTCACTGTTTATATCATCTGAGATTCCTTCCCTTGTATCAGGAATATCTGGTCTCTGGCTGTAGCTTTTCAACAGAATTGTCACATCAGTAACAGAAAGTAAAGATAACATATATACCATATGTATTGAAGATGTTCTGTTACATATACTTGTATTACTTAATTATGGAGGGAGTCATCACACATTTGTTGCAAAGTGCTGTACCAACTCAGCATTTAAGAAGTTATATTGTAATGCAAGAGATAATGGATAGATAACAGAAAACCCAAATGGAATGAGACAATGTGAGCAACATTGTTTTATTAATTATTGTAATCTGAATTCAAATCTGGGATAGGAAAGCCATAACATCAAGGAATAACTACTGAAAAGATCTTCTCTGAGTAGAATGTGACAATAAAAAGGATTAGCACAGAGCCATATTGATCTAGTGCAGATAATGGCAATGTAACAGTGAATGTATATTTATTGAGAACCAAAATTTGAACTGCTTACTTCTTTCTTTCTTTATATATATATATATATATATGTACGCATATGGTGTTCAAAACAGTGGGAAAGAGAATGAAAAATAGAGACACAACAGTGACTGGAAGTATGAGAATGATCCTTTACATTTAATATTAAAGAGCTCCATGGATTTAGCATACTAAGAATTACTATTGTGACGTCACTTAATTCAGTGATTAGTTACTACCCATCTATAAAAAAGTCATATGAAAAGGGTGGTTTTAGTTAACAGAAGAAAACATGACAAGAACTAATGGCTGAAATTTGAACAAGAGAAATCCAAATAAAAGAAATTTCAAAAGGAATGCTATTGACTTCTGCAAAGTTACTAAGGCAAATGGTAAATTTCCTCTATCTTCATTTCTCCAAATAAATACAGGCTTTAGGAGAAATATATCCAAACTTATATGCAAGCTAGTGGGCTTCAGGTAGGGTTGCTGAGTAAAATGTAATGCCTGTGAGGTACAAGAGATCATACTAGATTACCCAATATTCCCCTTTGGTCTTTTTATGTGAAATTTAGATCTACAACAAATTATCAGAAGTGTTAAGTTCTGAGGGTAGTTCAAGTATAACCAGAAGATTATTTTATGAAAGTGTTATTCATATTGAGTAAGTGTTCTAAAACCAGAATGTAAATTTGTGGATATTATAAAACGAGATAAGTTAGTAGCAAGATGTGAACTTTAGGAAAGAAAAACAAATAAAATAAAGAGACAAATTCAGCAAATCAAATTCGCAGATGAGAAAAGTCCAAAGTATCTCCATGAAAGTTATATTGAAAAGCAAAATGAAATTTCATTTTGAAAATAAAAGACCTATATTTACTTTACTTTTACTAAAATGTCAATATTATTTCTTTTTTTTTTTTCATTTAATACAGTAAAGTGTACTAATATACATCTTAAATGTAAATTTTTGAAAGAGGAACATATATACTAAAATACAAATATTACTTTCCAAGTGGATGTCTTTCTCAAATTGACCAGTTCTGGCTAGAAAACAGCATTGAATGAAATATAAGGATAGTCATACATGGTAAATTAGACAAATTGATAATAGGGGTTTCAGACTACATATGTAGCATCATGGAAAGTAGCTGATACTCTCTTTCTATAAATGGTAGGTGGGATTACTGTGATGAGTTCTGTGTACATTGGCAACAAGAAATGCCAGAAATCTATAACGTGTTTAGAGAACACTAGTCAAGGCAGTGGAAAAAATAAAGTGTAAGGCAATAAATAGCAAAAAATTAAATTTCTGTGTCTTGAAAAAGCAATGTCCGAGTGAAACATTTCTAACCTAAACAGTTAGCGGGTATTTTAATGTTACAGGTTAGTTTTATAAGGAGAAACCATGGAGTCACATTATTTCCCTCATGAGGCCCTTTACACTTTGCCTTTACACTGAGAGCAAAAGGAATGAAACAGGGAGAAATTTCCTTTTCCAGAGTTCTGAACCATTCTCTTTCCACATTCTAATCAAAATGCTTCTTCTGGGTTCTGTCTGTGTCCTAGTCTAGTGTTTTTCAGCTTCTCTGTATACCTTTTGGAAAGTAAACCAAACGACTAAATCCCTGCCTTTACAATGGATATGATTACAGCATGACACAGAGCTGCTTCTGACCAAGCTTGAGTTCATGCAGTGGTTTATTTTTTTTTCAATATCTTACTGAAAAACCTACCATAACTTTTCTTACATTTTTCCTGATGAAAAGCTTTTGCCAACTTTCTTCAAGAAAGTTTCAATCAATCACTGACAAAGGGGTATAACAAAAACTCTCAAGATTTTGAAGAGAAGACAGTAAGTATGAAGGAGGAATCTTGAATATGATCCACAAATGTACAATGAGAAGCTGAGATTAAATTAAGTGTTAAAAAGAGGGTGAATGGCAGAAAATGCATGCATTTTAAATGATAAAATATAGACTTTTGAGAAGAAGGGGGTGAAAAATGTTGAAAGAGGGATAAGAAAAAGCATTAGAGCTGATACAGCAGGGATTAACAGAGGGAGCCAATTATTTATAAATACTTATTTTTATTATCCATTTTTTGTTTCCTATCCTTTTCCTTTTCTGACATTATAAGGTCACATTTCTATAATCTCAGTTGGAGAACCAGATGGTTCTTGAACCATTCAACAGTATCTCTACTCATCTAAATGGAGGAAAACAATATTTGCTTTCTCTCATTCCTCCAAAATATTTCCAAACGGTTTCTCACGTATGTTTTAAAAAAATTCTACTTTATTGTCTCTTCCCTAAATTCCTGAAAGTCTCCAGATTTTTTTCTGAGTGAGAGTTTCACAAAACTGTATCAAGATCTTATATCATTTTGCCCTTATCATTATTTTTTATTCTGAAACCCCTCTCTCTTTTTCTGATTTTCCTAACACTTAAAAAATATTTAAAAAATCAAATTCATCCTTAATTATCTTTAAGATAAATCATACTTAAGATTCCAGCAGTATGATCCAAAGAAGAAGCTACTATCAGTCGGCAGTAAAAGCCATACATAAATGACTACTAGTGACATAATACAATGTGTTTGGTAAAGGGGGGATAACCACCTTAACTGAAATTATCATAAAAACTCAAACATATATATTTGGATGGCTGACTAAAACTCCTTGTCAGATCTTTATGCCCTCCTTTTCTCCATCTATTCTAGTCTGTCCTCTTATGATTCACTATATTCTTCTTTTCTGATTGGTGCATTTCTGAAGAAGTACTCTGACTTGGAAACCTAGTTCATAAAGAAATATATATTCCTTATTTGATATCCTACAGCATATGCAACATTTTTTTTCTTCACTCTCTTCTCATAAATAAATAAATAAATAGGTATTTCTCATAAATAGATAATTTAAAAAAAAAGAAAGAAAAAATATTTTCTTCAGTAACTAGTTTCTTAGCATTTGAAAGATCGTTTTCAATAAGACAGAAAATTTGAAATAATGAAGATGATGATGATGATGATGATAAAATTCTTCTAAAGAACAGTCCATATGAAATATTCAACTAGTCCTAAAAGAAATGAAAAGTTGACTTCAATCAGTCCCTGAAGTGATGTTGACTCAGGTCCCATTAAAGGAATACTTTTTTTTTTTTTTTTCCCATAGAATGAATGCAAAAATTAAGGGTACCTAATTATGAACAATTAATCCATCTGACTACTAGTTTATCAGTAGGGATTATCTACTGGAGAAAAAACTGTGACTAGAGGTAGAGATGGAAAAGGCTCATTTTGTTTAGGTAATTCTTATGATTAACAAAGATACTTTTTTATTATTTTTTTAATTTTTTTTAGAATTCTGTGAATTTATAAAAATGTTAATTAACAGAACTCATTACTTTTCTGAAGTGAATGTATTTATACTTGAAGTTCCAGTACTCTCATGAAGGAGGTGGGGATTCATTATATCCATGCCTTTGTTGTACATTTTCACAATATGAGACCCAGAGTGAAGTCCTGATCCTACTAAAGTGAAGAACAGGACTCTCACTCTTAGTAACAGGGTCAGAATTTCTGCTCCAAGTATTGGATCTGCTTCAGGCCACACAACAAAGCAATAGAGGTAAGATTTTTGTACACAGACATATATACATAGATATAACCTTTTCTCCCAACTATGACATATATTTAAAACACTTAAAGATATAGGATGAAGAATCTTTTTGTCCCAAAAGATCAATAGTTTCTTGTTTGAATATTTTGATAATAGTGTTATGGTTCCTTTATTCATGAGTCAAAAAAATCTGGTTATATAGAAGCTACACCAGTACCTAAAGTTTTATGTCAACAACACAGGATAACAATACACACAGTAGAACTTTCTTCTCAGTATAGCATCTGAAACACGTGCAAGGAAAGTTACTTTTTGCTACAGACTGTTTTCTCCACATCTGTATAACATCACCCTCTCTTTCTTCATTTGACTTTTACTGATCTTACATCTACAAGTATCCTACCTTTAAAACTGCAAATATTTCTATGAGAGGAAAAGTCACTCTAAGTGTGAGAGAAACACTGGAGACTTTTAGGGGCTTGTTTGCTGCATAGAAGTAGGATGAAATAAAAGCAACAGCTCTTTCATACCTACTTTCTCATTTCAAAGTACAGAGCTGCAAGCTTCTTCTTGCTGTTACAGTGATTCAAGTTGCTTATTTTAGTTTCTATATTTCTTATCTTGACTGAGTGGATACATTAACTATTGCCTTTTATGGATTGCTAAACACATTTCTGCACATGGTGTAGTGTATGGAGAATGTATCTACCAGAATCTGAAGCAGTCCGTTATGTGTTTACAACTTCGAATAGCTTTATATTTATGCACTGATTATAACTGAACCATGTATAAAAATGCAATGCCGTGCCTTTACATGGGAATTCATATTTAGCGGTCAACTAACTCATGAACAAAATGATTACCCGGTGGGGCTGGTGATAAAATTATAAATGGGATACTTAAGAAACCAACATCCTATATAAGTATATATATTTTTGTACGCGGAGAAAACATGAGAACAGTTTAGAGTCCTCTGAACAGCATGCTGTCCCTTAAGGAAAGGCTATTGCCACAACACAATCTGTTATTTCCAATTTCACCTCATAATGAGGTGAATGTAAAAAATATCTTCACGTAGAATGTAAAAATATTTAGATTAAACCAACATTTTTTTGCCTCTCTATAGACAATAAGGGCATTTGAAATATGGAATTGTAGCTTTCTTTGAAGTTCTGAGGATGAGAGAGAGGTTTTCACATCAAAATAACTCTCTCATTATTCAGAATTTATGTTATCAATTTGCTACCAAAAAAAAAAAACCAAACAAACAAACTGTAAACCTGAACACTGAATATGTGTAAATAGTGAGACTTAGAGATTTGGTCTAAGAAAAACAAAGCAGGCTTCCAGCCTATCATTTTATTAGTTATTAGCATGACTGGAATTTGAGATAATCATGAGTTTACTCACTTTCCATGTGATAAGGAAAAACTACCTCTGGTTGTTTAGATTCTCAGAGCATATTGCCCCAACAATTCCCAACCACAACACCTTTTCAAATGTTAGAAATGTGCAAAACTCTCATACTTTTTCTGTTTTGATTCTTTTGATGGTCCTCAGATGGCAAGTTTCTGGTTTCACAGAGACCTGTGTTATCCAAATCATTCTCTCTGAAAAGGAAGTGAGCAGCTGAGACATGAGCTAAGCCTGATAACACAAAGGGCTATTAAAGTCTCCATGTAGGCTTGTGTTCTGTTTATCTGTTTGGATTTTAAGACTATTAACCATCTATCTCATTTTGTGATTACCAACGCTGATGAATTTCCTTTTTTTTTTTATTTAAATAGTCATAGAATCATAGAATCATTTCATCATTTCATGTGGAAATATGTGGAAAGATGTCAAAGATCATCTGGTCCAACCTTAGCACTGTCAAGTCCAGCATTAAACTGTGTCACTAAGCTCTACATCTACATGTTTTTTGAAGACCTGTAGGGAAGGTGACTCAACTACTTCCCTGTGCAGCCTGTTCCAATATTTCACAACCTTTTAAGTAAAGAAATTTTTCCTAATATCCAACTGAACCACTCCCTGGTGCTACTTTAGGTCATTTCCTCTTGTACTCTTGACTTACTGCTTGGGAGAAGAGCCCGGTCTCCACCTTGCTTTAACCTTCTTTAAGGTAATTGTAGAGTGTGGTAAGGTCTTCCCTGAGCCTCCTTTTCTCTAGTCTAAACAACCCCAGCTCCCTCAGCCAGTCCACATAAGACTTGTTCTCTAGAACAAGGTAATGAAGTACAAAATCTTGAAGTGAGCAGCAGAAACCACCTTACCATCCAATGGTAAGAAGTATTTGCACTTGGAAAAAAAAAATCTTCCTTTTCTTAGTAAACATTTCTAGTCTATTTAGTTTTCCAGCTCTTGAAAGTTAAGCACAATGAACAACCTCTTCCTACCATTTTGTCTGATTATATTTTTCACAAAGCAAAGAGTTTTAAGATTACTTTTTTTTCTCTCAAAACCTTGAATTGTTCATACAAACTCTGTAAGATGTTCATTGTGTTTTTTTTATAAAAAACTGACTTTTAGGAAAGTTTGCTCCCTTTCTCTGGAGAAATCTAGGATGTTTTAATTTGTTTTAACTAATGCAAAAGTGGAGGGTACTGTTTACTAGGTTATTATTTACCAACCACAAAAATATCAACCCTGATGCTGATTACAGAGGAGATAACCAACTATCAAACACCAAGTTTTCAGTAGCACTTCAGCTTGTGATGAAGCAGATTTGATCAATAGCTGTAAAGCTAGGCTAACTTTGCCAAAAACTTTCCCACTTTACCAGTTTTTTCTAACTGTCTATAGCTTTCAAATACAGTTTTTCTAATCTTGATTTAGTGGTCAGACCTGTGTGGAAGATGACAGTGTCTGCTTCACTAACAATGAGCAGTCAAGGACCTTTTTGGTGCAAAATCGGATGATAAGTTGGAATTGGTAAAGAAAACACACAAATATGGTGAGCATGGAATAACACAGACAATGTCAAAGACCAAAAGTCTGCAGTCACTAATAGATAGCCCTTTAAAAAACTCCACACACACCTTTGGGGAGGGTACCTGTAATGGATAAGAAGGGGTAAACAAGAGGAACATGAGGATTTGGGATATTCAAGGGCGGACAGTGGGCCTATACAAAATTTATGAATAAATTTTTAAGGGAAGGGAACTGGGGAAGAACAGGGAGGAAAAAAGGCTGGGGTAGGAAAAGGCTAAAAGGGGTATAAAAGGAGTTGGTTGTGTGTAAACTGTGGCAGTCCAGTCCACTTGCCTGACCAAGCCCTGTGCCTGATCACCACAGTCTATGCTATCTTCTTATTCAATCATTTCTTAACTATCTCTCTGTGTAAACCCACTCTGCCCCATGTGTGAGTGATTTAAGGACTAAGTACTAGCAGCTTGTGGAAGTGAATGAAATATCGGGCTGGCAATTGGAGTCAGATCAGGAATGTAGGTGTCCTGGGTCTATGGTGACAGTAACTTGAATGAACTGGCATCTCAGTGACAGCAGTAGGAGTGGGTGAGGGTCCCACATGCAGTCACCCCAAGTGGACTGGTGTTTGTCCCAGGTATAACCTCTCTGGGGAAACCAGGGTGAGTGAAGTGAGTGGTGGTCTCAGTGCTGCTGGCCAGAGAGGGGTCACTGATCACAGACCTATGCACCTGGGTGCCTGCTGTTGGGGTGTGGTTGAGGGAGTGTTTGTATCTCGCCTGAACCTGGTATACATTAGTGTGTGTGTATAACTTGTTAGCAAGCTGGACTAGCCAGACAGAAGGAGACTCAGAAGTAGAAGATGAGCAGAAGATCTGTGCTGATATTAGGGACACCTAATGCGAAGTGCCTTTGAGACAAACTTGTGAGTGCATATGCATGTTTGCAGGTGAGCACTGGAATGATTTCCCCAGTGAGTAGCAGTGTCCTGGAGCACATAAAAGGGCCTGGGATCTGGTACCTGATGGACAGGGGGGCTGTGCTCATATGTGAGGGATCCGCAAATGCTGATCTACTTGTGAATCTAGAGTGGGGATGTGTGCTTTCATAAGTGAACTTCAGTCCTTACCAGCTGAAGAGGAGGAAGAAGACTTGTCTGTCATCCTGGTAGGGTCCCATGTGGGGGCTTTTGATGGTAGTGCCTTGCCTGTGGTGGTTTTTGTAGCTGGCTGTGTCCATTTTGTCTCCAGGATACACACTCAGTCTCATTACTGGTTGAAACATCAAATGGGAAAGCAGCAGGCACATCCATCAGCCTGGGACAGAACCCCTGGGTCTCCAGGCTGGGGTCCAGTGGCCAGGCAGAGGAGTACTTGAGCCCTAGAGCTCCTGGAGGTAATGTCTGTTTGTAATATTCATTAACAAGAGATAGGTGTGAAGAGGTAATACTGTCTTGTTTTCATGTGTTGTGATTACCCCTCATCCAATACGCAGGATCTGAATAAAGACCTAAAAGCTAAGCAAATTTTGCTGCAGTCAGCACTTACGAGCCAGCCCTCTGAAGCCCACAACTGCAACAATACATAACCTCTCAGCCAGGCATAGACACATAATAACCCCTTAATCATGAGTGATATTTCACATATACTTTCATTTGTGCTAACTTATATGCTGCTTACCTAGAACTAATGACTACTTTTCACCAATCGTGAATTATTTGGAGTGCATGAACTAAAAGTAGTTAAAGATGTGGGATGAGACACTGGCTGTAAGCACCTAAAACTGAATTGCAAGAGGAAATTCCAGACCAAAAAAAAAACAAATGAAACCTAAAACCAAAACAGCAACAACACAGCCTCAAGAAGCAGTGTATGTAAAGCTAAGGGTGATGGCTTAATTTACTTTTTATTTTATATGATTTTTTTTTTTGAGATATTTCTCTGATATAACTCATTTAGTGCAAAATGTAGATGTAAGATCCTCTGATTCTAAGCTTAAATTTCAGTGACATCTGCAGAGCAAACTAATTTTGAAGAAAAAGAAATTCTTGCACACATTGTGGTTAATGGCTCATACAAATAGAAACTCTTCTTTTAGGCCAAAAAGACCCCCTAAAAATGAAAATATTTGCAAGTGTGTTTAATGCCATGCCTCGTCTAGGCTGCTTTATTAAGCAGCTTGAGCACTATATCAGCTCAGAATAGTTCTTAAAAGTTTGGTTGTACTCTAACTAATTCTTCCTTTTCCAAATATAAGTTTATGGACTCTTCCCAAGCTCCACTTCTGCTGAAAGTTACATAAAAGTCAACTTTTGGCAGAAATTTGACACTGTTCCTCAGTCAGTGCTTTTGCTACTGAAACCTGAAGACAGGATTTCTAAGTATAATACAACTTAATATAAAAGGAAACTGCTTGCACTATTTTTGTTGGCAAATATTGACTTAATTTAGGAACAAAAGTTTAGAGAGATGGGAGATGTCTGTGAGTATGCATAAGGGAAAAAAAAAAGCAGTTTTTTTTTCTGGTGGACTGGTGGATATAACCGAAGAGAATAATGGCTACTATGTTATGTTGATTCATAAAATGCTTAGTAATATATTTGAATTCTGCTTACAAATTATAAAAAGGCTACTTCACTAAAAACAAACCTGTAGATAGAGTCTTGCAAATTTTTTAATGATACATTTATTTGTAAACAGGTATTATGCAAACTGGGGAATTTCATAGCTGAGAAACATATGTACAGTTATGGCCTAACAGCTGTGTTGTTATCCATGTACTCAGATTGCTGGAGTGCAGTTCTGTCTCAGGGTAACTTTATTTATTCATGTGGATTTTCTAGAATGGGTTGTTACTTCTTCCTTTATCCTGCAGTGAAACCCAGGATCTAAATTTCACTAGGGATAATAAAAGTGATAATAATAGTGATAGTGATAATAATAATAGTGATAATAAAAGGAGGATAATAAGTTATCATCATCCACAATACAAACTCAATTGAAATCCCATGTGCATTGATTAGCTTGGGCTCAACTCTTATACTTCTCTCTGATTAGGGGTTGACTAAATTACAGTATGTTCATGACTTCAGAGTTGAAAGATGCAACAAAACGGGAGGCAATCTTCCTCCACCCCTTGCCTATCCCTGCTCCAACTTTTTTACCTTGCTACTATTTTCTAGTGATGATTTTTCATTCTTCATGTGGACAACTTAGACGCTGAGCTCCTAGCATTGTCATTCAGTTCCAAGTTCCTGAGAGAGCAAAACTTAAATACCCTATGATTCTTACAGGTCAAAGACAGCTTTTGTTATTGCACTAGAAAACATTAGCCATCTTCTTGTTTGACTTTCCACAAAGCTGGATAGACACGCTGCACCAATAAAAGAAATAAGCAGTGCTTTGTATAAACTCTACTTATCTTGCAAAGTAGATACACAAGCATAAATTGTTTAATCAAGGTAATTGTTGTTCTATTAATTATCATTATTATAACAAATATTGTTAGATCAGTGTCACAATCATAGCTAAGGACATTTTCTAAAACAGACAAAGACCGGTGACATATTAAGCAATATAACTGTAAAAATTCCTTTTAGTTACACAGGCAAAATGTTTTCACCAAATTGTAAAATCATATGCAAAATATTATTCTGTTACTTGCTTGGCTGTATCTGTTCGCTTTTGTTTCATTTTATCTTACATGTTCAGTTGCTCTAAAAATCATTTGTATTTTGATGGTGCTGGACAACTCTAGTCTTGTGTGAATGTCTTGATGAACATGATGCAAAAGTGTAACAGAATGGTTAAGATTTAAATATAGGCAGGTACAAGCATCAGAGTTGACAGGATGTTTTGGGTCAGAAAAAGAGAGCGTATGCCATCCATCATATCTGCTCTCCAACAGTTATCAAAGCTTTTCTAGTCAGGTTCATGGCAAAATACAATTTATTGTAGATTGATAAATGTGATGGACTTTCCAAATTCTTCAGCAGAGACCACAGAAAAGCACTCTTCTGAAAGTGAGACAGGGAGATCTTAATGATGACATCATTTGCTGTTGGAGGACAGGAATCAGTATCACAGTTCCATATAGTTTGAAGCAAGCAAACTTGGTATCTTAAAGTTCTCTCAAGTGAAAATACCCTTTGAATCTTGATCAAGTGATTTTCTGGCTGAACCGTTTCATATACAGTACATCAAATAAAGAACTAAGAAAAAGCCAACATGTTAATAAATTCTTTGGTCAGACATCTGTATCTAAGAGCCTGGGCCATCCCTATATGCATATACATATACCAGTATAATAACACAAGATATATAAATGGATTTTAACATGTGTGGTGTCACTCAAAGACTTGAAACTATTGGTGGTACTTGCCAGACCAAACATCTGAAAGTGTTCAAAATTTGTTGTTAGTAGATCCAAGTACTCATAACCCATGTAACAAAATTGTAATAATGTAGTTGTAGAGACTATTATATCTTCAAGATCTTCTTGGACAAAGTACTCTCAGCTAATAAACATCCCTTCCCATGTGTAAAGGTCTTATTTGGCAAGGTATTGCTACATGTCCCATTGCTTTATTTTGAAGCTCTTCCTCAGTGGTGCAGTCATACAAAATTATAATAATTGCATGGTTTTAATTTTTTTCCTTTCTTATGTAATGTCCCCCTTAAATCTGTTTGTACTTTCAAGAAACTCCTACTATAGATAGCCTTTTGTGAATAGAGTGTCAGCTGAAAGATTATGATCAGGAAGTGTCATGGTTGCTATCAGGACCAGTGCAATTGCTCAGCAGCTAGCAATCAAATGCTGCTGATGTGCTTCACACTTTGATGAAAAACAAGGAGACTGAAGAAGAAGGCTCAAAGATTTGTATTACTGTCTGTACAATCTGCATAGAATTTGCAGAGGATGGGAGATGGCTGATTCCAAGAGTAAATTTTACTAATATTTGAAAACTCAGAAAAAGTTTTCATAAATAATGTGACCCACAAAGGGTTATTCTGAATCACAGTCTGCATGTTAACAGGGTTTTCCATTTACATACTGAAGACCTAGTTTATACTGGAGAGGTCTGTGTAACTTTTTTTTCTTTTTTTTTTTTTTTTTTCTTACCAGGGAGAGAGGAAGGCTCCTTCAGTAAACTAATTCAAAGCACATGAATTAGGCTCTGAACTGCCCTTCAGAAAAACCATTTGTCAATAGAGCCTTGGGAGAGAGCCTGCCTTAGCTAAAATTAGCCTTTAAGATTACATTCCTTAATGCAATAAGGAAATTCTATGCAACAAAGCACTCATGAAAACCAAAGTGCTAAATCTATTATGGGTATCAAACGAAAAAAAAAACAAAACACAAAAAAACAACCCTTTTCTCACACTGGTTATACATACTTATTACCTTACGTGTAATAAGTATTTATCTTACGTGATAAATTTCTTCCATTTGTTTTCAAAGTCTCCCTGAATTTCCTGATGACCATGAAAAGCTTTATCAAGTCCTCTGGATCCCAGTCTTTGCTCCATACTTTCTATAATGCTGTACTTTGTTTCACATGAACATAATGACTTGCAAACAAAAAGGTATGTACTGAATCCATGGAGAAGATTTAACTAAAGTTCATATAAAATGTTACCTAATGCCTATATGTTTTTACACTAGTATGCTATAATTTTAAGATCTAGAATAGCATACTTTTACTTGACTTGTATTTTCTTTAAATTACCCTATACATATAGATGTAAAACAACATCAAGTCCTAGTTGTACCAGGAGTTACAGAAATTCCTGTAATAATAGAATAAGTTTCCCCAAATACACTTGAAATATAATAAGGCAATAGACAGGAGGGGAAACAGGACTAAAGAGAACAGAACCCAAATTGGAACAAACATCTCTCCAGCTAGTGCACTGTCTTCTGGACCACATATTTCCTGACATTTGAGAAAAAATGAGGAGGCAAAACGTCACCAGATCCATTATCTTTATTATACTGACTTATACAGCAAGTAACCTTAAAAGAACGTGTGTAGTAAAGATGTTTCTGAATAATAAAATGAATAATTTTCAATATTTAATGAAGATGCAAGATGTTAACAAAACCACTACACCTCCTCTTAACATATGATAAATGTATGACCTTTGCATACCATTACTTTGATTAAATCATTAGCACAATTCTATCTCTTCCGAAAGAAATTGTGGTTATCTGGTCAATGCCGTTAGAAGTCAAAAGGCAGAAAAATCTTTCACCATAAAAAATATCAGAATTAAAATGTAACTTTTAGTTTTAGTCATTTGCAATACTAAAGCCACTTACATTTCTCTTTATTGAGTTCATGGATTTTCCACAAAGTGTTTTTTCTCTTGAAATTGTTTAAATTTCTTTGGATGGTAAAAAGAAAAAGTTCTGTTCGCAGAATTTCAGATGTGGATTTGCTCTTACAACGTAGCACAAGCATTCTCTGAACTGAAATTTAATTAATCACTCATAAATAAATTACTCAGATTGAGATATTTTTATATTATTCTGTCTGCATAGTTTCTTTATTCTTAATATTGAATGTATCCGGAGAAGGGAGGATTTAAGATGTGTTGCTTGTATAGTTAAACTTCTTCATGTAATCATATTCTAGTCCACTGTTATATTTCCAAGAAAGTTATTCTTTTTTACAGTAAATATTATTATTTTTTTTAATTTTATCAATATTTAATAGAGATGTTGTGTTTGTCTCTCTATTTTGTCTCCTGGGAAATGAAAATATTATATGTAGTTAGTCATTATACACAATTAACATACTTATAGTACAAATAACAATATTAATACACATTTCTGTTTCATAAAAGAGAGATCTGAAGTCTCTGTATATGAAATAGTGCCTTTTTCCTACATAAAGGAAAGGGAAACTATATAAATTATAGCATCTTGGACTGAAACTCTACTACTCTTTTTGTTCTTTATAGAACAATATATATATACATATATAGAATATATATATAAATATATATAAAATTTATATCATATAAATTTTCCTTCCCTTCCCATACAGCAAGACAGACATGCCATTTTGTGAAATTCTTGTCAGCAAAACAGGAATTTTGAAAAAAAAAAAAAAAGACATTTCTTCATTTCACAAGCAAGAAGTTTCATATTTACACATATATATATATTATTTCTATGTAACACAATGTATAAAACCTCCACTGCTCATAAATCTATCTAGAAAATAAAGTTGCAAATAATAGGATTGCAGTGGTTCATTTGGAAGAAAAGGAAGACTGAGAAAGCTAGAAGTTTACACAATTTTAACTTGAACTATTTTACAGAAAGAGGGAAGATGCATAGAAGGTGATATAATTTTCCCGGGATGAGTGCCAGAGTCAAAAAGGAAATTCAGAAATCATTTTAAGTATCCAATAGTCTTTCTCACAGAACATATTGCTTCTTAATAATAAGCTACAGCTTCCCACGTTGACAATGAAAATACTATCTGCTTTTGGCCAATATAACCACCATCCATTCTCTCATGATGAAAAATTACACCAATGAATGGCAGAATGACTAGAGCAGTAAGTCAAGTGTTTCTGAGTAAACAGACTGTATAAAATACTGATTAGACTGATTTGGGTATATATAAAAACTATCAGCGCAACACAAATGGACTTTAGACACCATGAAGCTAAAACTGTCACTTTCCCTTTTTTAGAGTGCTTTGGTCTTGTACAACCTGCCAAGACATAATAACCCTTAGTTTTTGCTCCAAGATACAGTTACTCCCTTGCTTCCTTTTCATCTACCTCCTAATATTGATTAATACTGTTCATTTTACAAGAGCTGACTATGATTCACTGAATGTAAGGGGTCAGTGAAGTGGCTAAGGTTTCTTTATTTGATTCCTGTTAATCTTTGTAGCTGGAAATCTAAAGGAAAAACAAAAGAAAATGACAAGTCACTTAATGTATCAAAAGCAAGACATTAAGGTTAGAAAGACTATTATTAATTCTCAAAAATATATTGTCTTCAAAAAAAACTCTTTCCTTTCACTCCTTCCTTTTGCAACTGCTATTTTTGAGAATACTCCACCATGTTGGGTAAGTCTAATTTTCCTATACACTTTTTGAAAAAAATTTGGTAGTTTTTTTCCACATAGCGAAAAAATAGCCAGACTAAGGACTTGTTAAATATTTAAGCTGGATACTTAACTAACTCTGGCTATATGCTATCTGAGTTTGGTATCTGACTTGCATTCTGGGTAAGTAAAGACTGGTAAGCCTTCAACCATATAAATATCTAAAACCAGACAAAATGGCATGGCTTAGAGCAATTTGTTTATATTATTTATTTAGGCATGTCACAGACATATGAGATTAATTGTCTCAGGTATACACATACTTATTATCCAAATCACTACTAACATGGAAATCTACAAGTAGCAAAACTACATGAGATAGTAATTGTTGCTTAGATAATAACACAATTATTTAAAGTTTAGCAGACTAAAAAAATAATTTGATATATTTCTTGGCTATTTTATAATCTGGGAGTCAGTTACAACTGTAAAAAGATGACACCGAATGTTCCATACAACATACAGAAAGGCAAAGAGATAGGTGGAGTCAAAAAGAGAGTTATTATTCCCCAAATAAGATAAAATACATGACCTAAGCCATGGCTCTCTCCCCTTCCCTGTTTTCCTCAATCAGTATATTACATGAGGGAGAATGATGCAAGAAGGCCTGTCATTCTAAGCTATACTCTGTGAACATCCTTTTAGGATTTTGGCTTATTCATTCAAAATCATTTCAGCTGCTTGCCATTGCTGTATCCCTCATTTTCCATTAATCCATAAAATACTCAACAGTCCAGTTCTGTCAGTGTTTTAGAACCTTTACATGATATTAAGTTAGATATAACTAATTGAGAAATGATGATGGGGATCTAGAGGGAAAAGGCCAGAAAGGGCATTACTATTAGTTTTTTATTTCAAGACTAAATAAATAAGCGACTATTACAACTGAAAAACTTGCACTTCTTTTCAATACCTGAATTTAATGATCCACAGTTAAAGATTTTTGCTTCTTAAAATAGAAAGGTAACTACGTCCAACAAGAAAGTGGAAGTTAACTAGGTAAAATCACTGAGATCTGGATAAGTGTGTACCATGTGACTAAAAAGAGGGATTCTCTGATGTAAATCTTACAACAGGAATATCTAAAACTCTTGACTGCTGGAATTATTCACAAATGAATGCATTAACTAGTGAAAGTGGAAGTCAGAATTAAATTGAAATCTGTGACCTGACATTAAGATGGACGGTAGCTAAATTAAGAAATAAACCAGTCTTGTGCCCACTAGAAACAAGATTGTCATGAACTTTCATAGAGCTTTGAATCAGGCCTTTATAGTGGAAAATCAAATCTAAAAAACTCTTTGTAAAATACAAAGCTTCCAGTGGATCTCTCTGAATATTCAGTGTTTATTACAGAGCAAATAATTTTTTCTCAGGTGTGGAAGCAACATGAAAATGATGTATTATAAAGTGCCTCAGGTTTCCTGTGTTATAATGTAGGAGACAATATGCTCCACGTGGTCATGTGAAAGGGATGATTTTATGTATTGGTATTCCTGGGAAAGGGCAGAGTGTACATTATTAAGGTGCGGGTAGAGTGTGTGCAAGTTATGAAGGCCTCTAAATTGGGCTCCTAGTACATCCTTGTCTAGTGCTGGAAGAACCATTGCTTCTCATCTAATACATAGTCCAACATTCAAGGTGAAATCATATTAAAGCATTCACTGACCATGTACTGCTGGCATATGGCATCAGAGACATCAAAAAGGCTCTACAACTTCACTGTAGATGTGTGACGTACAGCCTTGACTGGGAGAACTGGGAGCAATAATCAGTGATGTAAGCTATATATATGCTGTAAACCTGAATACTGCCAATACCACACATTAAGAATTACCATTCTTCATTCCAAAACCTGCTTAGGTATGCCACAGGGCTCTTGGACTTTTTAAATATTTCTTCATATTTCAGTGTGCAGACTGGACCTGCCTTCATGGGCTGTTGGTGCTTGTAACACGCAGCAGTAAGCAGCCTGAAGCAGGAATGTCTGTCCGGTGGCTCACCCCCAAGAGAAAGGGCTGCTGGCCAAATCTTCTGCCCACTGTCATGCACTGGCATCCCCTCACAGTCCCTCTGGACCCCTTGATGCTCTTGCAGATGACCCTTGCAGTACCTCATGGTGCTTCTGGCCTCCCACATTCTTTGCCACCAGCACCATGCACAGCCTCAGATGCAGGAGGAACTGGAGCTCCAGTGTGCATCAGAATGCTGCTTCTCACAGTCATGGTCTCATCTTCTGCTTTACAACTGCTTGAGGTAAGCCTGAGTTGAAGTCTTGTATTTAAGGGAGAGGAAGAGATGAATACCGTGGATCATACTGTACAGATAGACCCTAAAGTAAATCCAGTATTGCCATTTTTCTACAGTAGTTATGAAAAACTCAACTGAAAAGCTAGCTTGCAAGAGTTGGTTACTCGTTTAAGGAAGGTTATAGGTCACACACACCACGGCCTAGAGCTCAGCAGAGAGTGTATGGGGGGGACCCCAAATACTTAGGGAGCTATTTCAAAGTATGTTCAAAAGTATGAAGACTCCTCAGGGAAGAGGAAAAGTAAAAGTATAGGAGGATTTACAGAGTCCTTGAAGATTAAAAAAAAAATATGTAAAATTAAGGCAGTCTAATAGGAAAAGTTTAGCCAGAAGATGAGATGGCTTCTGAAGGGTGGTGAGGCTATCCTTACACTGACAGTAGCTGTGACGAGGGAAAAGCTGTGCTGCTGACCGAAACAGCATTTTCAGACTCACTCAAAGGTGTAGTGAAAGCAATATCTACCTAGAAGCAGTGTAATTAATAATAAATATTTTGTTGGCTGTAGGATCCCAACATTTTTCTTGTGATATTTCTTTTTTAGGAAAAAAAAGGGACAGCATGGAGAGGGACACATTGAGGGGGAGGGGTGGAGGGACATGATACACGACGACTAACAAGGACTGTGCTTAGATGCCACTGTCTCAGAGAGGAATAATTTCTAATATTTTTTTTCCTAGTCTGTCTGTCTAGATGGCTAAAATCACATGAGATATCTGACCTAGTCATATGGGAAAGAGAGCAGTCAGGAACCAATTAGCAGAAGGAGTCAGTGCATTCCTGTTATCAGTAAAGTTAACTGGCAAGTGCTCACCTGTCATTCTAAAGCATCTGCCTATTCCTCTCTTTCATATTTTCTTAAGGTGTAAAGCTCTTGGTAGCACACAGTGTAAGGAGACATTCTGTATGGCTTTTCAAACTGATTTAGATATTTAGTTCCTTAAGTTTTGCCTTTTCACTAGGTTTGAATAAGCTTCAAAACCTCATTATTTGTTCTGTAAGGAAACCAATTAGAGGACTTAAAATAATCTATCAACTTCTTCAACACCTGTAGCCCTTGAAAGTGATGATGGCTGCTTATTGCCCCCATTTAATTCAGTTCCTGGTGGGCTGCTCTGGGATTCTTTGTTTTCCTCATCTTTTTTCCGAGGACAAGTGATATCTTCTGCTGCTGAAATATGACTTTCTTCAAGCAGCTTGGTGGATGTGTCTCGGGGCTATGTGCATACATCTGGGGAACCCTGCCTATGTGCAGGTCAATTTGAACACACAGTTGGCTGTCCATTAATGTCAGCTAGGAAAAAGGCTTGGCAGTTCCCTGGCCTGCTCCCACAGGCTGCAATATTTTCTTTGTAGGCATAAGTAAAGCAAAATATAGAGTCTTGGTGAATGTACTCTTTTCTGCAGAATCTTGGTAAAACCTTGCTTGAAGGTACTTGCATGAACAGGTTTCTTTTTCTGCTGCTCTTTCAACAGAATTCATATTTAGATGGTAAATGATTATGTGTTGAAGATTCTCCTTTCTGCCAATTACAGAACCCTAAAAGAAGCATGCTTCCTTTCATAAAGAATCTTTTTTATTCTAGCTGAAAACTGTGATTATATCAGGGAATTCTTTCAATTGAGGTGGGGGGGGGGGAGGAAGCACTTTATTTCTTCAGTCTAGATATTTGGGTATCTTAGAAGCAGCGTTAATTACCCTTATGGCTATTATTCCTTGAGTACACTATTCTTGTTCCAGAAGCCATTTTCTAAAGAAAATAAAAAATCCTCACAATGTTTTAAGCATTTATGATGCTTTCTTTCATTTCTTCTCTCTCAGTTCCTAAAAACTTAACCTTTTGGAATGCTGGAATGCCATTGCTGTTGTTGTCTGCAACAGCTCTGAGTTTAAAAAAAAAAAGTAAGAAATGGTGCATCGTTTAAGTGGGAGCTTTGGAAAGGTTTTGAAATGCTCTTTTGGTTACAGCAAACTCTTTATTTTATGGACTGCTTGAGCATTAGGATCTGTATGCCACCAAAATATTTGCAGTGGAAAATCTAACCAACCCTGCCAGATTTCTTTAAATATAAATACTCAAGACTTCTCTATCTGCAGGATCCAGCTTTTAAAGCAAAATATCAGGTATTATGAAGTTTTCAATGTGATTAAACTTGGCAAAGCACATCAATGCTCAAGTTAACATAACTACATAGACTAACTATACCAGTAGAAATGAAGTTTCTATCTAAAATTCTTCCTGGCTTTTACAGAAGTGAAACTCACATACAGAGATGCTCTCTCCTAAAGTTAAAATGTTAGTGTTTTATTTTTTTCCAATGTCATGTTTTGATTTGGAATTGTTATTAAAAAGCTGGTGGGGAAAAAAATCTATATTGTGAACTAAGAGATTCCATACACAACTTCAATTATATCTAACACCATTTTAATAGGAAGATATTAAATTTCCTTAAAAAATGAAAATATAACTAAGGAAACTCTGCTAATCTCAAACTTGGACTTAATGTGCAATGCAGTTTATTTAAAAAAGTAAATGTCCCTGATTTTAGTCCATACAAATCAGTCTAAAAGGAAACTGTCAAGTGCTATATTTTTGCCACAGTTTCTCCTACTCAAGAACATAACATCACATACAGCAGAAGCTGGCCTAGGTGAGCCTGATGGACATTGTTTAGAACATGGGGTAGGCTCCAGGTTAACGGATCTGTCCTTGAGGCTTCATTGCTGCCCCTTCCTTCCTGCCACCTGATCTGATGCAATGGTGCCTCATGTAGTTGTATGACTGCAATATGTGTGTTGTTTTTTTACAGTGAATCAGAAGAAAACTGAATCCCAGTGAATAAGTTGCATGATTTTAAATTCCTGTTCAGATGCACAAATTTGCTTAAGTATCTGGAGTTCATATTATTGTAGAAAATATTGTGAAACTTGTCTGCATTTGCAAAATATGTTTGTAAACACATGACAGTTCTGAGTATACATAAATTTATTTTGGAAAATATAGCTCTATTTGTGGAACAAACAACAAAGCATTTGCTACTAAAGTACAACATCTTTAAAAGGCTTAATAGATATTTATTACATAGTCATAAATTCCAAGATGCATAGTGTAGCTAAAATCTCTAGCAAATTATCTGACCTCAAACCTGTGTTTCCATTTCACAAGACTACTGATTTATTTTTACTAAGTAGCTGGTTTTGCACAGCTACTTACAAACTTGTAAGTGGAACAAGTAGCTCTGAGGTGGTAAAATTCAGCCATGATTAAATTCAAAGCAGTAATAGGTGAGTAGACAAGAAAAGCTATGACAGTGAAAATTCTTGCATATGACTCTTATATACATCTAGTGGAACTTGGTACATTCTGCTAGAGATGTTCAGGTTGGCCAAAGGCTCAAGGAATCCAGACAGTGCTTCCAAAATATTTCTGTCAGGTGAAAGAATCACAGAACCATAGAATGGTTTGGATTGGAAGGGACCTTAAAGATCATCTAATTCCAAACCCCCTGCCATGAGCAGGGGTGCCATCCAGTAGATCAGGTTGCCCAGGGCCCCATCCAACCTAGCCATCAACACCTCCAGGGATGGGGCATCCACAATTTCTCTGGGCAACTTGTTCCAGTGCCTCACCAGCCTCTGAGTGAAGAATTTCCTTCTAATCTAAATCTCCCCTACTTTAGTTTAAAACCATTCCCCCTTGTCCTGTCATTATCTGCCTGTGTAAAAAAAGTTTCTCTCCACCTTTTTTAATCCCCCTTTAAGTACTGAAAAGCCACAATAAGGTCACCCTGGAGCCTTCTCTTCTTTGGACTGAACATCCCTAGCTCTCTCAACGTTTCTTCATAGGAGAGGTGATCCAGCCCTCTGATCATCTTCATGGCCCTCCTCTGATCCTTCCTGCTTGATGCAGAACAGAGAAAATCACTCAGATATGGATTTAATTCTTCTAACTTCCATTTTTCTATTTCCCTATTTATTTAATATTTTTTTCTTTACCATAGCTGCAAAGCTGTTTTTTCCACCAGTGTATCTGTCCTTGTTAATTCATTTGATAATCTGGGGAATATTTTTACATAAATATTTTTATATATAAAGATTTACTGCTCTTTTTGTCAGTTGTACCTATAGTGTCATTTGAATGAGTGTCCATTTTACAACAGTTAAAAGGCAGCCTTCACTCATCAAAAAGGTCTGTCAGCAAGGAAGGATCAGTTCTGCTGCAACAGTAAGGATTCTAGCTTTCCAAGGTAACTTAGACTTAGATTTGGCACTAAGACTATCCTATATAATGATACTTGTCATTTGAAAAAATAAAACTAGAAAGTTTTTAAGGTTAGTACACAGTGGAGGAAACAGGGTAATGTTTCTCTTGTATACCTTTCCAATGTGTAAAGAATGTCTGTATTTTATTGCTATCAAAGCGACTGCAATCCTTCTGGATATCAGTAAGATTTGCAAGTTTGTGTGCCTGCTTACTTTTAAATGAAAGCCTCTACCAAGTAGCTGATTTGTTATGTAACATCTGAGCAACTGTGTACATGCATGAGCATGGCATCAAAGACCATCCAAAGTGAAAGGAGCTGCTAGACTCTTACACAGTCCATTACAGTGTGTGATGTCAGTGAAGATCTCATTCTTCCTGCATGTAGTACCCTTATTCAAGTATCAAGTACCCTTATTCAAATATCTATTCAGGTATGCCAGTGAAAGAAAAAGGGGTAATGGGTATAAATTGAACCACATGAAGTTTCATCGCCATATGAGGAAGAACTTCTTTACAGTGAGGGTGACAGAGCCCTGGAACAGGCTGCCCAGAGAGGTTGTGGAGTCTCCTTCTTTGAAGATATTCAAGACCTGCCTGGATGTGATCTTGTGTAACATGCTTTAGGTGACCGTACTTGAGCAGGGGGATTGGGCTAGATGTTTTCTGAACGTTTCTTCCAACCTCAACCATTCTGTGGTTCTGTGATTCTATAATCTTACTGTTTTGAAAAAACAATCTTGCTATTTAACATTTTTAGCATTTTTAACCTTTTTAGCATTTTTTATATTCCACAAATGAGGAAAGCATTTTGTAGTTTGAGACTGAACACATACAGAAGTGCATTCTTTTCATCACAGATCCACAATTAATCTGCTACATCACATTCACCTTCTGTGTATGTCACTGCTCTTTTTTTATATGACTCTTTCTTTGAAATAGGTCTTAAATCCCTGACCTGCTCCTCCTTTGCACACATATATAAAACAAAGGCAATGTATATTTTAATTCAGGTTTTATGTACTCATAGATATGCAATGATAATCAGCAGTCAGCAAAGGTCTCTTAATATCTGAACTCTGCAGTCTTACATTTGACAAAAAAAAAAAAAAAAAAAAAGCCTACCAGGGAGAAAGAGCACAGCATATATTCTGTAAGAAAATTCAGGTGGCTATAAGGAAATTTCCCTTGTAAAGAAATTACTTTGTAATAGACATGTCCTAAAATAGCAAATGTACCTCTACTGAGTGATGAAGTTACTCTTTTTAAAACTTTGCCCCCAGAAAGTGTGTTTCCAAGCAATAAATTCTAAACTGAAATTAAAAGTGTTAAGTACAGTTCAACAAGTTACTAATGCTATATAGAGGAGGAACCCTTCATGTAACACACAGTCATAGAATCACACAGTGGTTGAGGTTGGAAGGGACCTTTGGAGGCATCTGGTCCAACCCCTGCTCAAGTAGAGCCACTTAGAGCAGGTTGCCCAGGACCATGTCCAGGCGACTTTTGAAGTTCTCCAAGGAGGAGACTCCACAACATCTCTGGGCAACCTGTGCCAGTGCTCAGTCACCCACACAGCAGCACTTCCTGATGTTTAGACAGAACCTCCTATGCTTCAGTTTGTGTCCATTGCCTCTTGCCCTGTCACTGGGCACCACTGAAAAACAGTCTGGCTCTGTGTTTTCACACTGTCCCATTAGGGTGTAGTTTATACACCTTGACGTAATTTATACACATCGATAAGAAACCCCCCTGAACCTTCTGCAGAAAAAGTCACAGCTCTCTCAGCCTTTCCTCATAGGTGAAATGCTCCAGTCCTCTCATCATCATTTTAGTGGCCTTTTCCTGGACCCAGAACTGGAACTTTATCTATTAGACAGTACTGTGAAATGTGGAAAAGAATAGAAATACTGAAGCAGGAAGCTTGTCTATCATGCAACATTGACATGTATCAGTTTCTAATGAAAGGTGGTCACTGCTTCTCCATGGCTAGATCCATGTTACAGTACCAAAGTATCAAATATATTTAGTTCTTCTGCATGTTTTTACATAGCGTTTTGCATGTGAAAGCTTACAATCTGAGAGTCTAACTTCTAGCCATATTGATTCACAAGATATCTAAACTTGTGACAGTCTCATGTCAAAGTTTGGTCTGACTCTATTGCTTTGGGAATATGTTAAATTGGGAAACTTGGCCATAAAGACAAATATATATTTATGTATATATACATATACATACATATATATAATAGATTTTAAATGTTTTTAATAACATGAATCCTTCTACCTTGTTAAAATGTGGGACCATAGGATAAACTGCACAGTTTTCACATCTAATCATGAAATATCATGTGTGTAACAACAGGTCAGGTCTGGCAACCATCTGAGCAACTTAAACGCTGCACACCATGTATGTTTTCCCATTCTGATGGGACTGTTCAATTGGTTGGTAAGCTGACATCATTCTGCCTGACCCCATCCTTTAAATGGATATACGCAAAAAAGACTTTAAAACCTACTTAATATTCTGATTAAAATCCATTTTTATAACAAGGTAAGTTAAGTGGGAAGAATTGTATCAGCTGGGCAAAACAGACTAAAAGCAGATCTTTCTCTTGCCAACTGTGTCTTCACAGGTCTTACTTTCAGCCTTGGTCACTGCAACTTTCAGAGGCTCCCTGGGTTGCAGCAAATTATAGATGATCCATCTGATTCTTGGAAAAAAAATCTATTCATCATCTATGAGGCCTGGTTGCTTTTATACATCTCGCCTTAACTCTCTTATTCCTCTCTGCTGTGCACATATTGGGCTTTGCCCCAGCCTATATATTAGAATGACTGCAAAATGACTGCAAAGAAGGAAAAGAAAAAAAAAAAAGGAAAAAAAAAAGAAAAAAGAAGAGAAAGAAAAAGTTATGCAGCCAGTTACGGGGTGGGGGGGGGTGGGGGAGGGGGGGGAAGACTTCTAGTTTTATACTGCACTTCCCACTTTTCTTACCTTTCATTCCTCCTCCTACAAAATCACCCTCCTTCACTGCCCTCCTTCACTGCTATCTTCAACGTTTTTATTATAAGCTATGTGAATGAAAAAATGTTGCACTTGTTCATTCAATTTCTGCTTTTCTTGAATAAGAAATTGAAATATTATTTTAAAGGGGTGAAGAGACTGTATATAGTTAATTCATCACAGTCAGATGAATGAACTCATGATACAGCAGAGCAGCAAGGACCTTAGTTGAAGGTTTTGTGCATTGTGAATATTGGTAAGACTGAGGGAAGATCTGGATGTTAATAGGAACAGGAAAAGGAAAATACAAAAACATCAGTACCTAGAAAGTGGAGGACAAAGACAGAATAGCAGTTTCTATTTAGAAGTGAATGTTGTGTTCTCTGGAGTGCTCTAGAAAAGAAGGAAGAGCCATCACAACTTAAGAGTGTGGGAAGGGAAGAGGAAAACCACGAGGTCAGAAATAGTTTTGAAAAAAGGGAAGTTAATGCTTCAGTCTTGCTGATTTTTGTATGGTTTATTGTTCGTTTTTTTGTTGTTGTTGTTTGGTTTTTTGTTTGTTTTTAATAGAGCACTAACTTTTTTTTTTTTTTTTTGGTTTTCAGAACTGACTGTATGCAAGCTATTACTCATATGGCCAAAGATAAGTATGAATGCATGAATAATTTTTAGTAACACCCAAGAAAACTGAACTTTGATCTCACAGTAGCTTCTCTGTAACAGTGCTAGCAGTAGACATACACATAATTTCAGCTTGGATCCTTTATGGCTGTCTATTTTATTTTCCTATATTCTATTTGGACAATTAATTGGACAACTTAGCTCTGGAATAGGTCTTTTTAGGGAAGAACAGTCCCCATCCTGCTTCATGTACTTCTTGTCTTCCTAATGGTTGACATCTCAACAATTCTTTGCACAATAAATTTTGAATTTATTCCAAATTTATTATTTTGAAGAGTTCTTGTAAAAACAGAGATTAAATTTATATTTATAGTATTATATGATGTCAAAGCTCAAATGCAGACAATATTTAACCAGTGAAAAAGAATTTTTTTTAGATAAACAAAGAACCTTCATGTTACCCATACCTAGAATGACAATGTCAGCTTAATTGATGAATTTTCAAATTACTTTCCTGGACTGTTCTGTGAAAATTGCTTATGTAAATTGAATTTTCAAATAGATATCCAGATTATTTATTTATTTATTTATAAAATGAATCCTTCTACTTCTTCAAAATGGATAAAACCAGCAAATGGTTGCTTGAATAGCTTTTATTTTTATCAGTTTAACTACAGGTAGAATTCTGAAGTTTTATATCCAAGCAGAAAATGGCATACAATTGAACAGTGGATTCAACAGTGTTCAACCTTCTTTTGTATTTCTGGAATATCAACAATATTAGCAATAAATTGCACTCTGAAGTAACTGAAAGAGAGAAACTGGAACTTTGTCTGATATTTTCTTTTCTAGAAATATCTTTAAAGTTTACATTGCTAGAGGTTTGCTTCAAAGTTTATTGTAGTTGCATTTTTCCTACTGTACATTGTTTATTTGAATTATCTTTAGATTGAGCCTTATATGAAATTGCCATTGAGTTTTGAAGAACTACCCGTACAGAATACTTCTTTAATATGAGGCTGTGTCCAAATTTATTTTCAGAATATGTACCTTCTAAAATTAGGCAAAGAAGCTCAACTAACTGTAAATTCCTATGGTATCTGTAGCAAATATTTTATCTTGTTGTTTATGCTTTTTATAGACTGGGTATGATACATAGACTTTGGATGGGACAGTGAAGTGAAAATACCAATTTAGCTATAGATTCTTACAAATTATGAGAGGATGGGATACCATAGGATTTCAAGGTGAATTCTAGCTTCACATTAAACCATGGGGGTTTAATTTTCCTTCCTAGATCTCTAAGCAATGAAGGATATACTGCTCTTTATACAAAAACGTAGTGTCCTGCTTACAAAATATGAATGTCAGAATATCTAGAAGAGAACAAACAGTTGAATACAACTTAGAAGTATTCTAGTCTCTCCAGTCCTTTGAAAAAATTTTCTTACTCCTATAAGTGAGCTGAAAACATGCTGAATTGTCATCCTGATTCATTGTGGGATTTCTTCTTACACGATCACTTCTAATGATTGTGTAACCCTTCTCTAGTGCAGAAATGAGAGCTCCTGTCCAGATGGACTTTGCAGAAGATGAAGTGATAAACGACATCAGAGGATTTGGTTCTAACTTATTAGTGAATCTTCTGTTTGGGTTCCCTCTGAGTTCAACGCTTTTATCTGTTTTTCAGTTCATTCACAAAAGAGCCGTTATTTTGAAATATTCCAGTTTTATTTAAGAAAAAAATTATAAACTATTGACAATTATAAGAGAATAATCTTTCTAAAATATGTGAACAGGGGAGTATTATGTTCTGCTTACTACTTATTTCTCTCAATTTTAATGCACAGAACTTTCTTTTCTTCTTAGTATAGGCATGCATCTGTCCCTTTTCCATGTGTTGTATGTCTTTTCATTTCATGCTTCTCTTTTGTATCAGATCAACTTTCATCCATTCTCCTTTCTGCCTATGCTCAACAACATGCATAAGCATGCTTTTCTTTTAGCCAGCTGAGAGCCACATGCTGTGCACCTGTCTTGGAGGGAATATGCCTCCTGAGTCCGTTTTGTACAAGACAGGAGCGTGAATAGTAACCCATATATTTATGTAATAAAGGGAAGATGGTTCCCATAAGGACATTACAGAAAATATTCATATAATAACATGTTTGCTTGACCTTATTCACTGTTATGCAAACACATATTTTACTATACTTCCACAGTAAACTCAAAATGGTATTTGTAATGTTAAGCTGCTTTTCTGCTTTTGTTCATTTGTATCTTCAGCTTGATATGCACTTTTGACCTGGTGGCAGTCTAGATCTTACCAGTTTCAAAGATAACCTATCCTATATATTTTGAGCTAGCAATATCTGTTTTGTTTTGTTTGTTTTTGTTTTTGTTTGTTTGTTTGTTTTTCCTTAAAGATTAAAAAAAAAAATTAAGGAGTTCAGAAATCCAGTCTGTATGTTAATTCTTTCCAGTTTACTCTGATTTGAGAAAGGCATATATGATGGTTTCTCCTTTACAGAGGCAACACAGTGGAAGATTGAGAACAGCTGTGACAAGAAGCTGGCTTTATTAGCACCTCTGCTACTATTAATACTTGTTAATTAAACTGTGTGAATGATACTAGTAAAGAATCTTTATATACCATTTTACAGATAATTGACAATAAAGCAGAGCTCAGAACTAAACTCCTTATTCATAGGCATAAAAAGTTAGTTCCAGAGGCTGGATTATAGCCTGTTCTGTTCACTTTTTCACTTTCCATTTATATCTCATTCACATATGAAATCTAGATTTATTTATTTATATATATATATTTTGTCTTTCACTGGCAAATCTGCCATCTTAAAATTTTCTAAATATTTCTAAATATTTTAAATCGGTTTATCTAGTCACTGAACCTAAATATTTATGGTTCCATTACAAAACCTGAAAAATGGTATAATACTTTTATCTATTATTTTACCTTAATTTCTTTGAAGTGGAGAACAGTACAAAATGAAGTAATTTGAAGTGCTTCAGCTTTTCAGAAAACACATAAGTATTCTTCTGGTACAGCAAATTCCTGATCAAATGAATGTGGTTTTTATTTAATATATAATTATATAGCTATGCTGGATACTTGAGTTAATTACAGAAAATACATGAATTAAGAAATTGATGAAAATTGCAAATAGTGAAAATATTTCAGATGCAGAAGAAGAAGAAGAAGAAGAAGAAGAAGAAAATGACAACTACTTGCTACAGATCGTTTGCACAGCCTTAGGGTACAATTTAAGTAACAAATCTTTTTCCCAGAGCTGTTGACAAAGATAGCATTACTGACAGCCCAGGAAATAACAGGACAGGACCATCTTTACTTATGGGCAAAAAAAGAAGAGACTTTCTAAATTAAAAAAAAAAAAAAAATCATTGAATGGAGGAAGGAGTAGAAAGCAGAAAATGTGGCTTCTAAATCTATTTGTGGGATCAAATTTTTAAAACTCCTGTAAAATAAAGCAAGATCCTCTGTTAGTTCATATTGCCATAATTGGTGTAATTTAGAATACCCGTACAATTTTCAGTTGAGCTGTAGATTTAGCCCATTCTGACAGTCTCAGTGACAGAATATATTATAGATATTTGCTTGACAGAATTTGTACAATTTAGAGTTGGCTTGCTTGATTAATTCTTTGTGCTTGTGCCTGCCCCCTCCACCTCCATGCTGAGGGCTATGTCATTTAGCATGACTCCATTATATTCAATTGAGCAGTGGCTGCAGGAGGCCAGACGGCATATGTCCTAGGGCCATACAAGTGTTATTTAGCTGGATGCACTCTGCAAAGCCAGAGGCACTCAAGGGACTACAAAAAGAGTCACATTAGTGACATAATAGTGAGTGCCTACACCATGTTATGTGAATACTCATTGTGGTGAAGTGTATGGTGTTTCTTCTCATCTGGTTGTGCTGTTATATGTCTATATGTCTGTATGCTGTTTGCAGTAAGTAATTTACAGCTAATATCGTTGACCATCTTCCTGATGTAGTTTAAAAAATGTTTGACTGTTGCCATTCTCTTACCGTGTTCTTCACTCTTTAGGAGAACTCTCTTAACTTTCAGTATACCACTAGAAAGGAGAACAGAGGGACTTGTTTGAGGTACACAGAATTAAGGAATGGGCACACATCCAGTGAATCTCAGAAGGAAATGTGGGCTGTATGCCATACACTGAACTTGCTACATATGCGCACATCTGATCTAGCACGCACACACTCTGCAGATGGTTAACAATTGTACAGATCAACTCCACAAGGCATGTACAGATCCTATTTACCCTCGGCGTCTGGAAATCCTGGTCATATGGTCAGTCTGATTTATCTCCTCTCTCTTTTTTCCAATCCTGAAATTCTATCTAAGGAGGAAGAGAAGAGAAGGAGGACATGCCAACCAAGCAAGATATATCAGATTCATGCTAACATTAAACATATTACAAATGGTTGGGTTACCATAACATAATGAGCTTCAGGACCTCAGCTGAGCTACAACCTACTATGTGTGTATTTTTAGTTTTCTGTTGCGGTGTAAAATGCATTCACTTCACTTAAGCTATGTCATAATAACTTACTGTGAATATTGAAATAAAATGCTAATTAGATACAGTTGGAAGACAGCACATGGCAAATTACTGTAATACTGCTGATGGCTGGTAACTCATTTGCTTATGGTAGCAAGATCAGTTTTGATCAAATGCTTTTTCTCTTAATCTACCCGTTCTTTAATAATGGGTCTCCTCTAACTAACACCCGCACCAATTTTAAATCAAATTAATGTAACTTTATAAGTCAGAATGTTTTTCTTAACCAATTAAACCATAATTAACCATAATTAAAAATTAAATATTTTTTAAATCTTATGAAGTCCTTCTTCATTAAATAGGGGAAAGTTACCTTCCTTCACATGACTCTGGCAAATTTTCTAGATAGAAATATGGCTAGTGTTCCCAAATAACTTATGTCTAAACAATCTACTTGATACTGTTTTGAAGTATCAACCTAATTTTAGATGGACTGACTATATTCCCATTGGTAGGTAGAATTTTTTGCTATCATTTTAAATTGAAAATCTCAGTGGATCAAAGCAAAAATTTGAGCCTGTGTGAAGATGATGTCACATATGTACATCACAAGACAACTTTACACTTTAGTGTGTGATGTATTTAAAAATTCATCCCTTTTAATCATTTTAGGATTTCTGCAACGTATATAGTCTCACTGATATCCATGATGGAGTTTATTCTTTTCTTGTGGAATATGAAAAGAATACGGTTATATGGATTAATTATTTATTCACTTTGAAATCCCAGGGTATTAGATGCCCAGATCCGATTGACTTCCAAAATTTTAGGTCCTACCAAACTTCTATAAAAATATAACACTATTTTAATTGCTAAAAGTATTGATGATGTGGTATAGTGCTATCTGCTATCTGCAAAGTTTTGATTATGTGGTATGCACCAAAATATAATCAGAGTGCATTTCTTATGGTGTTGCCGGTCTCTGTTCAATTATCCATACTTTTCAGAAAATAAAAGGGCAACATCCAACAGAACAGAACAGAACAGAACAGAAACCAGCCTGAAACTCTGCCACTGCAAATTTACCATTTACTTTGTTAGAATTATTTTACATTTTTAGCATTTGATCTTTGAATGATCACCTAATGGTCATCTATAGTAGATAGAATTTAGTAGAATTTCGTTAGTCCCTTTCTGTGACAGTTAGAAAAATAATTGTAAACTGTGTTTTGATGAGAAAAAGGTACAATTCCTTCAGGAGTTTGGACTTTCTGTTTACAAGGAAAAATGGCATCAGACTTGGATGGTTTTCTCTCAGATATTAAATTGCCAATAGAAAAAATTAAATGCATTCAAGAGTTAATATATGGATATTTACAGAGTTGGAACTTTCCTCCATTACACTGCATTTCTATTTAATTCTAGGGGTAAACACCGAGTTCCTTGACACTCTGACTACTCATGTATGGGATTAAATTGAACTCCTGTGTTGTGTAGATCTGGCTAAAAACAGTTTCTTTTCAATGCTTAGAGAATACAGCTATTTTCTTCCCTCTTCTGGTCCTTGTTTTTGCAAAGTATTCAGTGAAGAATAAATGACCCTCTTGCAGTGAGGATGGTTTAAAAGATGGAGTTCAACCAGTAGAATTAATGATGCCTTATACAAATGTGATGCTCTCTGTAGTTTTCTTTTGCTTTTCAAATGCTGCTGTTTCAACCATGGAAATGGTTTGAAAATACTTCTCACTTCTGCAGAAAATCTTTTATATTTGGATCATGTGCTTTGACTGGAATCTTTATCCTTACCTATGAATACAATGCTCATTATGTCTTCAAAAATGGTATCTATTTGTTTCACTCTTGTCTTCTTACTCTCTTTGAGCTTTTCTTTCACTTTTGATACTGAAGATCTTTTTTTTTTTCTTTTAACATCCAGTTTTTATCCCTGATGCCTTTCAGACAATATGTCTTTCCATGTTGCCTATGAATCTGGACTATGACATTTTTTTCACTGTATTTAATAATGCCATAGTTTATAAATTGTGCAAGCAATATATTCTTATGCTGATTCAACTTTTGTCAACAAGTTATCTTTTGGTGCATTTGTTGTGGTTTAACCCGGCTGGCAGCTAAACACCACACAGCCGTTCGCTCACCCTCCCCCCTCCCTCTCTGGGATGGGGGAGAGAAACGGGAAAGTGAAGCCGGTGAGTTGAGATAAAGACAGTTTATTAAGACAGGAATATAATAATAACAATAATAATAATAATAGTGATAATGATAATAGTATTAATAATAATAATGTGTAAGAAAACAAGTGATGCACAATGCAATTGCTCACCACCCGCTGACCGATGCCCAGCCTATCCCCGAGCAGCCAGCCCCCCACCCCAGCCAGCCACCCCTATATATTGTTTAGCATGACGTCAGATGGTATGGAATACCCCTTTGGCTAGTTTGGGTCAGCTGTCCTGGGTCTGTCCCCTCCCAGCTCCTGCTGCACCCCCAGCCTGCTCGCTGGCAGGACAGAGCGAGAAGCCGAAAAGTCCTTGGCCTGGTGTAAACACTGCTCTGCAACAATTAAAACATCAGCATGTTATCAGCGCTCTTCTCATCCTAATCCAAAACATAGCACCCTACCAGCTACTATGAGGGAAAATTAACTCTGTCCTAACTGGAACCAGGACAGATATCCACCCCTTATTCCATACCATTTATGTCATGCTCAGGTTACTCTCTTTCCAATACATTCTAATTAATCACCATTTTCATCTATGATATATAGCAATCATGGTAGTGATGACATACAGTATTATATAATAATTAACATACTACAATTCAACTCATAGGCTATTCTCACCCAGTATCAAATCCCCTTGAGGTACACACCGGACCTCCCCATTCTTTTGCATTACCCACCAAGTGCATCCAGGTCCCTGAGCAAAAGCAATTCCACGAATGGGTTTGCCTTTTCCTGAGGCAGGAGTAGCCCAGACTGTTTTACCCAGCTTGTTTCTTACGTGCACTACAGGAACTTTATCCCCTTCTACAGTGCGTAACAGGTTTGATTGGGCAGGTCCAGCTCGGTTGGCAGATCCCCTGGTATTGACTAACCAGGTGGCCTTTGCCAAATGTGTATCCCAATTTTTGAATGTCCCAGCACCCATTGCTTTCAGTGTAGTCTTCAACAGTCCATTGTATCGTTCAACTTTTCCAGAGGCTGGTGCATGATAGGGGATGTGATACACCCACTCAATACCATGTTCTTTGGCCCAAGTGTCTATAAGGTTGTTTCAGAAATGAGTCCCGTTGTCTGACTCAATTCTCTCTGGGGTGCCATGTCGCCATAGGACTTGCTTTTCAAGGCCCAGGATAGTGTTCCGGGCGGTGGCATAGGGCACAGGATATGTTTCCAGCCATCCGGTGGTTGCTTCCACCATTGTAAGTACGTGGCGCTTGCTGTTGCGGGTTTGAGGGAGTGTGATGTAATCAATCTGCCAGGCCTCTCCATATTTATATTTCAGCCATTGTCCTCCATACCAAAGAGGTTTTGACCGTTTGGCTTGCTTGATTGCAGCACATGTTTCACAGTCATGAATAACCTGTGCTATAGTGTCCATGGTCAGGTCCACCCCTCGATCACGAGCCCATCTGTATGTTGCATCTCTACCTTGATGGCCTGAGGTGTCATGGGCCCATCGGGCTATAAATAATTCACCTTTATGTTGCCAGTCCAGGTCCACCTGAGCCACTTCAATCTTAGCAGCCTGATCCACCTGCTGGTTGTTTTGATGTTCTTCAGTAGCCCGATTCTTGGGCACATGAGCATCTACATGGCGTACCTTTACAACCAGGTTCTCTATCCGGGCAGCAATATCTTGCCACAATGCCGCAGCCCAGATGGGCTTGCCCCTGCGCTGCCAGTTGTTCTGCTTCCATTGCTGTAACCACCCCCACAGGGCATTTGCTACCATCCATGAATCAGTATAGAGATAGAGAACTGGCCACTTTTCTCGTTCAGCAATATCTAAAGCCAGCTGAATGGCTTTCACTTCTGCAAACTGACTCGATTCACCTTCTCCCTCAGCAGCTTCTGCAACTCGTCGTGTAGGACTCCATACAGCAGCTTTCCATCTCCGATGCTTTCCCACAATACGACAGGACCCGTCAGTGAACAAGGCATATTTCTTCTCATTTTCCGGTAGCTTGTTGTACAGTGGGGCTTCTTCAGCACGAACCACCTCCTCCTCTGATGATATCCCAAAGTATTTGCCTTCTGGCCAGTCCATAATCACCTCCAAGATTCCTGGGCGACTGGGGTTTCCTATTCGAGCCCGCTGAGTAATCAGTGCAACCCACTTGCTCCATGTAGCATCAGTTGCATGATGTGTAGAGGGGACCCTTCCTTTGAACATCCAGCCTAGTACCGGCAGTCGGGGTGCCAGGAGGAGCTGCGCTTCAGTACCGACCACTTCCGAAGCAGATTGAACTCCTTCATATGCTGCCAATATCTCCTTTTCAGTTGGAGTATAGCGGGCTTCAGATCCTCTGTATCCCCGACTCCAAAACCCCAGGGGTCGACCTCGAGTTTCCCCAGGTTCTTTCTGCCAGAGGCTCCAGGTGGGACCATTCTCCCCGGCTGCGGTGTAGAGCACATTCTTTACATCTGGTCCTGTTCGGACTGGCCCGAGGGCTACTGCATGAACTATTTCCTGCTTAATTTGTTCAAAGGCTTGTCGTTGCTCGGGGCCCCATTCAAAAGCATTCTTCTTACGGGTTACTTGGTAGAGCGGGTTTACAATCAGACTGTAATTTGGAATATGCATTCTCCAAAACCCCACGACACCTAGGAAAGTTTGTGTTTCTTTTTTGCTAGTTGGTGGAGACATAACTGTTATTTTGTTGATCACATCCATTGGGATTTGACGACGTCCATCTTGCCATTTTATTCCTAAAAACTGGATCTCTCGTGCAGGTCCTTTAACTTTATTCTGTTTTATGGCAAAACCAGCCTTCAGAAGGATTTGGACTATTTTCTTCCCTTTCTCGAAAACTTCTTCTGCAGTGTCACCCCACACAATGATGTCATCGATGTACTGCAGGTGTTCAGGAGCTTCCCCCTGCTCCAGCGCAGACTGGATCAGTCCATGGCAAATGGTAGGGCTGTGTTTCCACCCCTGGGGCAGCCGATTCCAAGTATATTGGACTCCTCTCCAAGTGAAAGCAAACTGTGGCCTGCACTGTGCTGCTAGAGGGATGGAGAAAAATGCATTAGCGATATCAATTGTGGCATACCACTTGGCTGCCTTTGATTCCAGTTCATACTGGAGTTCTAGCATGTCCGGCACTGCAGCACTCAGTGGTGGCGTGACTTCGTTCAGGCCACGATAGTCCACTGTTAGTCTCCACTCACCATTAGACTTTCGCACTGGCCATATGGGACTATTAAAAGGTGAATGAGTCTTGCTGATCACTCCTTGGCTCTCCAGTTGACAAATTAGCTTATGGATGGGACTCAGGGAGTCTCGGTTGGTGCGATATTGCCGCCGGTGCACAGTTGTGGTAGCGATCGGCACTTGCTGTTCTTCAACCCTCAGCAACCCCACAACAGAAGGGTCCTCTGAGAGACCAGGCAAGGTAGACAACTGTTTAATGTCCTCTGTCTCCAAGGCAGCTATGCCAAAAGCCCAGCGGAACCCTTTTGGGTCCTTGAAATATCCTCTTCTAAGATAGTCTATGCCAAGGATGCACGGAGCATCTGGGCCAGTCACAATACGGTGCTTTTGCCACTCATTACCGGTTAGACTCACTTCAGCCTCCAATACAGTTAACTGCTGGGATCCCCCCGTCACACCATAAATACAGATGGGCTCTGGCCCTTTATAGCTTGATGGCATTAGAGTACATTGTGCACCGGTGTCTACCAAAGCCTTATACTTCTGTGCGTCTGACGTGCCAGGCCATCGAATCCACACAGTCCAATAAACTCGATTGTCCCTTTCCTCCCCCTGGCTGGAGGCAGGGCCCCTCTAGTCCTGGTCAGAATCTTCGTTTCTGTGTCTAAAGGACTGCCTGCTGGAAGTTGGAGCAGCAAACTTTTCAGAGAATTCCTTTTTCCCACTTGTTTTCCTTTGCAATTCACGTACCCGTGCCTCTAGGGTCGCAGTAGATTTTCCATCCCATTTTCTCATGTCCTCTCCATGGTCACGTAGGTAAAACCACAGGGTGGCGCGGTGTGTGTGCCCACCATATTGTCTTCCTTGCATAGATGAATGTTTACCCCTAATAGCTGAGACACTGGTTTGTACAGGTGGGGAGGAAAATAATCTCTCTTCAAGTTGGTGGATCTTTTCAGAAAGTTTCTCCAAAGCATTCTCTTTTAGCTGGTGGACACTGGTTCGTTCAGGTGAAGGGGAAGATAATCTTTCTTCAAGTTGGTGGATCTTTTCAGAAACTTTCTCCAAAGCATTCTCTTTTAGCTGGTGGACACTGGTTCGTTCAGGTGGAGGGGAAGATAAATTCTCTTTAAGTTGGTGGACCTCTTCAGAGAGTTTCTCCACAGCCGAGACACAGGCCTGTAGGGAAGAGGAGAGATTTCCTTCGTACTGCTGGAGTAATTTAGCCACTTCATTCACTGGGGGATTCTCCTCCGTTTTCCAGGTTAGTATTGCCAATGAGCTGGCATATGATGATGGTGCACTCCGTACAAACTTCCGCCACATAGGTGGTGTACACCGGACTGCATCTGGATCTGCGGATGTTTGTGCGTCGTCTAGGTCCTTATAAATTACTTCCCGTACGGCCAATTCCCTCAGGTACTGAATTCCCTTCTCCATGGTGGTCCATTTGCCTGGTAGACATACAAGTTCTTCCTTGAAGGGATACCTTTCCTGCACAGCTGACAGGAGACGCCTCCAGAGGCTGCGAGATCGTGCTCCATCTCCAATTGCTTTGTCAATGCATGCGTCCCTAGCAAGGGATCCCAGCCGCCTGGCTTCCTTGCCCTCTAATTCCACATAATTGGCTCCCGTGTCCCAGCACCGGAGCAGCCAGGTGACAAGCTGCTCGCCTATACAGCGACCAAAATCTTTTCGCACATCTCGTAGCTCACGCTGGTATAGAGTCCGGGTAGTTACTGTTGATTTTTCGACATCCCCATCCTCATCTTCAGTCTCCTGCACCTTTGATGGCCCAGCCTCATCTTCACTATGCCCAGACTTAGCAGAAGACTGTCTGCGTTCTAAACGACCTGAGCCTCTATACCATTTTTTCACCTTGTCTACAGGGGCAACTTGCACTGCTACAGCTCGTTTCTCTGACCCAGACACAGGGTCTGCCACAGGGGTTGGAATACCCTCTGCGGGGTCAACTTGCACTGCTACAGCTTGTTTCTCTGACCCAGACACAGGGTCTGGGAAGGGTCTGAAGCGCATTCAGGAGACATAACAACATAACAACAAGAGCAGGCTGGTCTGAGTATCCCAAGGATATTCAACATCTCGGAGAACCACCGTAACTAGCTCGGGGGATAAGAGGGTGGTGGTGAAGGAGAAAGGGAGAGTGAACAGGTAGGGAAACATGTCTTCCCCTGTCCCCTTCACAGATTGGCTCCCTAATGAAAACAGGCAATAGGTGTAATTGCTAATAGTTTCCGAGATATGGTTTCCAAAGTATAGAGTCGACGTCAGTGCTGAGTACAAATACCAGGTTAAAGTCGTGACCAGATATTTCATCATTTCATAAGCCATTGTTACACCGCACAGTACCATAACAATCTTAAACCAGGGCCCGGAAAGGATAAACAGTGCAACAGGGAGCACATACAGAAAGTAACGCACTATAAAACTCAATTTGGAAAACAGGTACAGCAGACTGGAGATTAAGGCAATCAACATCGTGACTAGCAACTATTAAGCAGGTCCAATACTTATACCAATTTTAGTTTAACACACTCTGGTCAAATTTGTCGATATCTCAACCCTTCGAGCCCCACGTTGGGCGCCAAAAGGGCTGTTGTGGTTTAACCCGGCTGGCAGCTAAACACCACACAGCCGTTCGCTCACCCTCCCCCCTCCCTCTCTGGGATGGGGGAGAGAAACGGGAAAGTGAAGCCGGTGAGTTGAGATAAAGACAGTTTATTAAGACAGGAATATAATGATAACAATAATAATAATAATAGTGATAATGATAATAGTATTAATAATAATAATGTGTAAGAAAACAAGTGATGCACAATGAATTGCTCACCACCCGCTGACCGATGCCCAGCCTATCCCCGAGCAGCCGGCCCCCCACCCCAGCCAGCCACCCCTATATATTGTTTAGCATGATGTCAGATGGTATGGAATACCCCTTTGGCTAGTTTGGGTCAGCTGTCCTGGGTCTGTCCCCTCCCAGCTCCTGCTGCACCCCCAGCCTGCTCGCTGGCAGGACAGAGCGAGAAGCCGAAAAGTCCTTGGCCTGGTGTAAACACTGCTCTGCAACAATTAAAACATCAGCATGTTATCAGCGCTCTTCTCATCCTAATCCAAAACATAGCACCCTACCAGCTACTATGAGGGAAAATTAACTCTGTCCTAACTGGAACCAGGACAGCATTCTAAATACAAACTGAATTATTTCATATATATGCTATATAGTCCGTACTTATGTAAAAACTTGGTCAAGTTACAGCACAACCATGCCTTCAGTTTTGTGGCAGTACTAAATATACTCAATATGCTTAGTTTGGGATTGTACAGACATACTCCCCCCCCCCTTTTTTTTTTTTTTTATATCACATGCATTATTACTACTAGCCTGTAATCTTGCAGGTACATTATAGTTAGAAATGTTTGTACATCTTTCTGAAGCTTAACACAAGGATTCTGGAACTCAAAATTGAACCTTAACTTTGAAAATGCCTTTGTACTTTAATTCTATATATGTGATTAGAATCACCAAATGATTTAGGTTGCAAGGAATCTCTGGAGGTTACCTGGTTCCAACCTCTGCTCAAAGTTGGCCTAGCTTCAGAGTTAGAGCAGCATCCTCAGGGCTTGCACAGTCAAGTTTTGAATACCTCCAAAGCTGGAAAAAACACAGCCTTTTGGGGAAATCTTTAGAATGCTGACTGGTTCCATGATGATGGATGTTTTCCTTATGGCCAATGGGAACTTCCCTTGTTGCAATTTGTGACTATTGCCTCTCCTGCTAATTTTGGCACCTCTGACCAGAAGAGTCTGGTTCTGTCTTCTATGTAACCACCTCTAAAATTGATAAGGACAGCAGATGAATTTCCCCTTAGCCATCTCTCCTACAGGCTGAGCATACACACACCTCTTAGCCTTTGCCCGTATGTTATGTGCTCCTACTCTGTAAGTCAGTTACCCCTCTCTAGACTTGCTCAAGTTAATTGAATTGTTTCTTTCACTGTGGTTGCCAAATCTGAACTGCTTTATGTACAGCCTTAGACATCCTAATTGGAAGGGAATAATCTTTTCATCATCTTGCTGGTTATGTTCTGTTTAATACAGCCCAGTATGCAGCGTGAAGGGCATGCTGCTGACTTGTTCAGTTGTCCATGAAGACCCCCAAGTCCTTTTATGTTAAACTTCTTTCAGCCCTCAGTCTGTACTCTTGCATGCAGTTATTTCTTCCTGGGTGCAGGACCATACATTTATCTTCATTTAACTTCATGAGATTTCTCGTGGCCAGTTTCTCCAGACTGTTGAAATCACTTTCAAAAGGCAACCCCACCCTCTAACATATTTATCAGGAGAGGAGAGGAGAGGAGAGGAGAGGAGAGGAGAGGAGAGGAGAGGAGAGGAGAGGAGAGGAGAGGAGAGGAGAGGAGAGGAGAGGAGAGGAGAGGAGAGGAGAGGAGAGGAGAGGAGAGGAGAGGAGAGGAGAGGAGAGGAGAGGAGAGGAGAGGAGAGGAGAGGAGAGGAGAGGAGGGGAGGGGAGGGGAGGGGAGGGGAGGGGAGGGGAGGGGAGGGGAGGGGAGGGGAGGGGAGGGGAGGGGAGGGGAGGGGAGGAGAGGAGAGAAGAGGAGAGGAGAGGAGAGGAGAGGAGAGGAGAGGAGAGGAGAGGAGAGGAGAGGAGAGGAGAGGAGAGGAGAGGAGAGGAGAGGAGAGGAGAGGAGAGGAGAGGAGAGGAGAGGAGAGGAGAGGAGAGGAGAGGAGAGGAGAGGAGAGGAGAGGAGAGGAGAGGAGAGGAGAGGAGAGGAGAGGAGAGGAGAGGAGAGGAGAGGAGAGGAGAGGAGAGGAGAGGAGAGGAGAGGAGAAAACATATGTCTGCTTAGTTCTTGTGAAGCAATTCATTAAAATCTGAGACTATAGTAAACCTGCTGTCCATGTTCAGCAGGTTGGCTGACAAAATGATACCAAACCAAGAAGCAGAAAGTGGGAACAAGATGGGCAAAGGTGTGGATTAGGAGGTGGATCAAGTGACACATTGTCACTGATGCCACTTGCATGCCTGCATGCTATTTCTGTCTCCTTAAAATGCTTCTTCTTGTAGAGTTATTAACATATTTCAGGTTCATGTTTTCTTGTTTTAGTTATGTGTGCATAAGCAAACCTCTTAACAGCAACCTCCTACCAGCAGAGAATACAGTTATATTTTGCTTCCGATGGTTGCCAGTTTTGGAATCAACACGATGTAACTTTTGGGTATCCCACAATTGTAGTGGATTTACATGGCAAGGTTTGGTAGTGGGAATCTGAAGGGGTGGCCTCTGTGAGAAGAATCCAGCAGCTGACCCATGTCTGATAAGGGCTAGTTTCAGCCAGCTCCAAAGGGACCCACTGCTTGCCAGAGACAAGCCAATAAGCGATGTTGTTTGCGCCTCTGGGAAAGAAAATTGAAGAAAGGGAAAAAAAAAAAAAAAAAAAAAAAAGCTGCACAAGTGCAGCTGGAAGAGAGGAGTGGGAAAATGTGAGACAACCAGCCGTGCAGCCCCCAAGGTCAGTGCAGAAGGAGGGCAGGAGGTGCTCCAGGCATGGAGCAGAAGTTCCCCTGTGGCCTGTGGAGAGGCCCCTGGTGGAGCAGGCTGTCCCCCTGCAGCCCATGGGTCCCACACGGAGCAGATCTCCACGCTGCAGCTTGTGGAGGAGCCCCCGGTGGAGCAGGTGGATGTAGCCTAGAGGAGGCTGCGGTCCATGGAGAACCCCCGCAGGAACAGGCCCCGGGCCAGAGCTGCAGCCCGTGGAGAGAAGCCCATGCAGGAGCAGGGGGTCTGGGGGGAGCTGCCGTCCATGGGGGACCCATGCTGGAGCAGTTTGCTCCTGACGGATGGACCCCATGGTACAGAGCCATGTGGGAGCAGTTCTTGAAGAGCTGCTGCCTGTGGGCAGCCCCTGCAGGATCAGTTTGGGAAGGATGGCATCCCGTGGGAGGGACCCCATGTGGAGCAGGGGCAGAGGGTGACCGTGAAGGAGCGGTGGAGACAAAGCGTCAGGGACTGACCACAGCCCCCATTCCCCTGTTCCCCTGTGCTGCTCGGGGGGAAAAGGTGGAAGAGGATGAATGGGGGGAAGGTGTATTTATTTTGTTTTCTTTGTTTCTCACTTCTCTAGTTTGTTAGTAATAGGTAATAAATTTCTCTAATCTCCCGATGCTGAGTCTGTTTTGCCTGTGATTATAATTGTTGAGTGATCTCCCTGTCCTTATCTCAACCCCTGAGCCATATTCATCATATTTTCTTTCCCTTTGAGGAAGGCGAGTGCGAGATTTGTGGTGCAGCTCAGCTGGGTAAAACCACCACAACAATGCATGCATTCTCATACTCTGTCACCCCTTGGGGTTCCCATGCATGGCTTCATACAACCTGAGTACAAGGAGCTTTTGGCACACAGGTATGAGTGATGCAGACTGCCTATTTTAAAACAACAGGTAATCCCGACGGTTCTTAAAAGTTGCCAGCATCTCTCTTTGGAGGTCTTCAATTTAGAGTGCTGCTCTTTGACATTTCAGAACTTAGAAGGGTATCTTTAGCCCCCTTAGACCCTGGGAAAATATTCATACTAAAAAATTACCATGTAAGGATGAGAATCACTTCCTTCTGCAGCTTCAACTTTTTAAAGATGTTATTATAGTTGCATGCTGAGAGGATAAGGAGGGAAGAGAGAGGACTTTGTAAACATATATGGCTTTTTCCATCTGGACCAGATCTTCCCAGTCCTTACTGCCTTCTAAATCCTATTATAGTTTCCCTGGGAATAAAGCATTTAGTTACTCTAACAATGATCAAAATGCTAGCTTTTGTTAGTGAAATTTTCATATAAAACATTGAGTGTCTAAAGATAAAGAAATCTAATTAGGAAGAGATGATGGTTTGGGGATAGTAGTTTTTGGCTTGTGTAACCTAAATGGAACTAAATCCCATCGTAAATAAGTCATGACCTTCTGTATGCCTGCATAAAAGTGAGCCCAGAACTGCCCCCACAAAATATTTAAATGTCACATTAAGGAATTAAATAAAACAGAAAATATTCTGACACTGCATGTATGTCTGTATACATGTGCATACAAATATATACACATACCTATATATGGCCAGATATATACATATAAATATATCACATTCTTCACTGCTGCATGCATGTTTACTGACTTTATCTCAGAAAAAAAAAAAGAGTACATCGGAAAAATAAAATCAACCTTATGGATCAGAGGCAAACAGTAACTTCCATGCAGAAACTTTCACAGACAGAAGTGAAAGCATCTTTATGCTTGGCATAAAGATTGGAAGGGGAGTTAGAGTACCGATGATCTGTGAAAACATGAAGAGTGTGGAAAATGGGCTGGGAATGGCTGGACATACAATATATGAAGATTCACAATGAAATTATCAGATATCAAAATAAAACAAACAAAAAGACCCTGTGAAATACACGTATTTCACTACCTCATCATCTGTACAATTCTGTGGCATTAAAACACTATGATAGGAAAATAATGCATTGGTTCAGAAATAAATTGATTAAATTTACTGAAGAATATCAACCAAGCTATTGAGCACAGTGGTGTCAATGCAAACTGTGGTCTAGGACACATACAGCACAAACTGCCAGAGCTGTGGAAAATACGTCAAGGAAATTATCAGTACCTGTCCCTTTTGTGCTTTCCTAATTGTGTATTACAAGTCACTGAGAAAAGAATGTTGACCTCACTGGATCACATCATTCTTATACTTATAAATGTGAAGGAGTTATATTGTGTCCTGACTAAAGTTTTCGGAATATATTTCCTCTAAATATTTTTGCAATATTGAATAGTTTTGAGACTTACACTAAGCTCAATAATTAATATTAGTAAATATTTTAAAAATACTGTATGAGCAATCTCAGAGAGGTAAGAAACAAAGGAAAAGAAAAATGCAAAACGGCTGAAAATTTCAGCTTTTTTATATTATTATTATTATTATTATTATTATTATTATTATTATTATTATTATTATTCCTTATTAAGAAGTACAAAAATACCTGAGAATCATTGTGGGCTGCATTCAGTCACCCAAGTAGAGGCATCTTAGCCATTCTGACATGTTCTTAGATAATAGTAAAGGGCTGGCGGACGTTTCTAGGAAGACTTACAAGGAAACCTATGCCCTCTGAAGCAGCAGCTGGAAGACAGGACTGTGTCAGGTAGCAGTAAATGCTTCTCCTTAGAAAAGTGAGTCAGCTGGAAAGAGTAATATTTACTGCAAGATTAAAGCATCTACATGTAGTTCTGTTGCTCTGTAGCTGAGTTCTTCTAATTTAGGTGTCCTGTACACGTACACAGTATCTTAGTTCCTCTTGCAGCAAAATGAGACTGAGGAAACACATGTGATGGAGTCTGGGGAGCTATTCATCTCTCTCTGAAGTAAGCACATCCTTTCTGACCAGCTTGATTTCTTTCAGGCTATGTTGACTGTCTTGACTAGATTTCCACTGACTATAATGGGACTTTAACCACCTACATGTATATGTCTTAGCCTTGAAATGAATCCTGCTTTCAGCTGCAACCCTTACAAACAACTTGTTGGAATTCTCTCCTGCTGTATATAATTTCTGCGATTCCTTTGCCACTTTTTTGCTATGATACCCATTTTATAGCCCACCCTGTTCTAGTCTGCTATTTCTCCCTTAATTTCCTCACAACCCTGTAGAAGACATACTTATTGGTGGAGGTCTGTTGTCCTAAATCATGTCTTTGAAAAAGCGTGATATGAAAAACTTAGGATAGTAGAAACAGTAAAATAAATTTTAATCTCAGAGTTGTCTATGAATTCTGCCAGAAACATACCTTTAGCTATCCTGTATTTAACTGGTCATCTTCCTTAAAGACGTTTAGAACTTTAAATCATGTTTTTTCACTTGTAATTTTATAGCATTTCTCAAGTTTTTGGTTAAGCTTTGAACTACTGCAGCAATACAAATTAGTAATACATATATATATGTGTGTACAGACAGCAGGACTTTTCATCAGTATAGAATTATTTGCTTGGTGAAGTATTAGTGACAATAGAAACTTAGTCCAAGACTCAGGAAAGAATTTAAGCGTGTGTTTTTGTGCTCAAGTCATCACTGGGAAAAGCAAAACATGCAAGTCTGACATACATGTAACAGCTTTTTCAAATTAAAACTGCACTAATGTTTTGTCCATGCCTGTGAAATGGTCTCCCATATATTTAACATGCACCTTGGACTGTATGCTTTCAAAGAACTGTGAAAGCCTCAAGCTTGTAATTTGCAAAATAATGAAGCAAATTACTTTCTGCTAAGTTTATGTGTTTTCTTTTTTATTTTCACTTTTAAACTAGAAAAATTCTGAACATTCTATAAGGAGCTTTGTTTATCATCCTTTCTCCATTTGAGATTTCTAATTCCCTTTATGTGTTCTTATTTAGTCAAAAGATCTTACAATGGGGACTATCACTTAAATAGGGATAGCAATTAATAATAACTAGGAATCATTAAAATTAGAAGCTGAAAAGACCTACTGCATTGTTTAAACCACTCCCCAGCCATTTTCGTATTGTTCCCCATAGTATAATTTCCAGGGCTTTGTTTGGTCCAGTTGTAAAAGACTTTTACTTCTTTGCACTGTTCTCCCAAGAATGCTATCAGAGCGTTCAAGGCCTCCTTAACATTTACTGAATTTGATCATTTCAACTAAACTTGTCTCCTCATATATATATATGAAGTATCCCTTTTGGTTACCTCAGCATTTTTTTTCCTCCCCTTTTTATTGTTTTGGATCTTCCATTATCCTTGAGGTATCTTTACTTCCTTAAGTTCATATCTGCACTCTATGTGTTTGGTTTTTAAGCTTTTCCCATAACTTGTTCCCTACAGTTCCTTAATTGTTTTTATTGTCTTTTTGCTGAATTCTTCAATTTGTTAACAGCTCTGTGGGCTGGCTCCTCCTCCCTGCTGAAGACAATGGGGAAAAAAACAAACAAACAAAAAAACCATGAAAGCATGTTATTCAGAACTGCAATTTTTATCCCATTTTCATAATCAGTTTCTTTTTCTTCAGCTTCAAGTTTATTAGTATTTTGCAGTTTCAGTATCTACTGTGACTAGAAGTGTGTCTATCCTGCACGCACATAGTCATCAGCTCACTCAAACAATTCTTCTAGCTGGCAGGCCTTTTATTAACTTGACTATATCTGACTACCTTCTACAATACAATTCACATTCTGCCAGCTTGGAACATGGGCTGAATTTGCTTGCAAATCTATGTGCCTGCATGGGTACACTTAGAGGACATGATCAGTAATTTTGAGCATCTGAGGCTAGCAACATTGATGAAAATACTATTTAGTCAGAATCTTTTGCTCTATATCAGAAGTATAGCTTCCATATTCACATGAAAGCTGCAATATGAATATTCTGAAGCTGTCATCTGTAAGATGCCTACTATTTTAGGTACTTTTTCTCCAAAATAATGTTAAGTGTTCATATTGCCCAAGACAGTAAAATGGTTCCCTCATATGTATGGCTCTAAATGAAGAATGCTTGGGCAGGGTAACCAAGTGGGTTAGCCTGTTTATAAGGAGTCACTGACGTTTCATCTAAGACTGCATATTTGATTCCCGTGATTTCTTCTCTCATTTGTGATGGCTGTTGATGTTTTGGACAATGTATTGAAGAAAATTATGCTTGGGGTCTAGCAGCAAGCGGTTATTCAATATCTTAGGGAATTTCTGCATATATGGATGGAAACATGCGCATTCTTTTTCTCAATGGTTCATGGGGACCAGACACTGGACAGGTTCAGTATAAAAACTTTATAGCTGTGAGAACAAAATAGAGTACAACCACTTTACAGGTACTGAAGAAAACTTATGCCCTATTTGTGCATAAATTACTAACTTGGGCACAGTGTGCAATATCTTGTGTATAACCTTATGACTGAGACAAGGTCTGCTTGAAATAAAATAATTTCCTTTCCTCTGAGCCTTACCAGGATTATGTTGTCTGAGTTGTCTGGTGAAGCCCACTTCTTCTTATTAAGGTATACTTTCCACCATGTCCCTTTGTGGTGCTGGAGCAACAGTTGCAAGATGTTCTTTTGAGTTTCATCAAAGTGATCTTTACACCCCCTTACTGAATATTTTATGATCAATACTAACCTATTGCTTTAACAAAAGCCACAAAGTTGGGAAGATGTCAGAGATTATCAGGGAACTGGCCTTCATAGACTGGCAAGAACTGTTTTTCAGAAACACTTAGGGATGTTGAGGCATGGATTTACCTACTGGAACATCCAGTATCTGCTAAACACTTTGTTAGCACCATCTTTTGGGGTTAATCCTACAAATAGTTTAGTTAACCCATTAGCCCATGATGTCCAGCATCCTTTCCTACTGGAGATTTCACAAGAGCCAACTGTTCATATCAGAAGGTTGCTCAACTACAGATGGTAGAAGTAGTTACGTGTACTCAGTAAGTGCTCAGGCTTAGTGGCTATCATAATGCCTTGGGCTGGTGTTTCTAAGCATGCTAAATTTCAGTATTAGGAAAAGATAGGAAAGATTAGAGAATGAAAGGATTAGTTGTACTATAAGTGCTCTCTTTCTCTGGGCATTTGCCGCTGTTCATTTTCACTGTTAATAAATACAATGTGAGCCAAGCAATAGCACCTTAATAGATTCATTATGTGGAAAACTGCTTGTTTTCTAAAAATAATACAAAAGAAACACATTTTGGCATATAGGTTAGAGTTCAGATTCTAATTTCATATTCCAGGACAATAGTAGCATTGTATGTTTTAACTTTTTCCTATCATGCTATGTTTACCAGCCTGGTAAGCAGTCTGCTGCAAGGCTGGGAAATATATCTGCTATCCTTTGAAAGCATAGATGTTTTAAATGGACTGTGATTACAAAATTGCACAGCCGAAGCTTTCTGTCCAGTAGAAAAGGGGTTAAAATTTAATAAGAGTTGGACAGGAGGAAAGGAAAAAACCCTAGGCAGAATGTCTCCACACAGAGAAACAGAGAACAGTTAATTTGTGCTCCAAACTGCCAAGGACAGCAGAAAAAAGCAACTAGTATAAATAATTAAAGCAGAGATTAGATAAATATTTGGGGAGGGGTTACTGTGATGGTGTAATTGCTGATGTTGATGAGAGGTGGACTTCTGTGCTTCCTGGCCCCTTTTGTTCGATGGTGTCCTACGATCCATTACTTAGTAGCCTGACATATGCCATAATTTTTAGGGCTTAAACCACATTTTTTTTAAAGCTTGCATAAGAATGAAGTGTAGAACACAGGCTGGGATATGACTCTGTTGTGCAATATGGCTTTATGATTCATTCATTTTCCCAGACTTTATTTCTCCAGAGCTGGTCCTGGGTTGGCATCCTGAGCCCTGCAAAGACACACAGGGCTGAGTGGAAGGAATATAAATGCTTCACTGGAGCCAGACTCAGGCTGGGGCAGTTGCTGTCAATATACTAAAGCTGAAATACATTGACAGGGCGGTGGGGGAGGTGTTCTGCAGTGCTGCAGATCCCAGGAATACCTTATCTTGGGAGCAAAGAATTAGATTTTTTTTAAAACATTCACCAACACGGTTGTTTCTTGTTTCAGAGATAAACAGCTACAACGTCAGGTAACCAACATAGCCTGTTTTTTATTGGTTAAAAGGGAAAAAACTCAAACATATTTTAGTAACAATGAATAGATTTACACTTGAACACAGAAATATTACTTAAAGACTGTAAGAAATTAAGCTTGAAGCTAATCTTTAACAAATTAAATATTTTTCTATTGAAGGAAAGGGAAGCAAGCAGGCAACTTACAATGAAATATTAAATTTGCAGTGCGTAATTTCTAACAAAGCCTTTACAAATAAAGCTTTCATTAAAGTACTCTTCAGAGCTCAGAAATACTTGCAAACACATCAAAGGACACAAGAGCTCTATTAATCTATCAATTAAACCACTTTGATTTTTCATGTCTGTTTTCCTAGGTTCACATTCTTGTCTTTTATGATATGAATTTTTAACCTTATGAAAATATCCCACATGAATTGCAGGCTTCCGTGTCACAGTGGTTTATATGGTAATCTCGGGGTGTCATCTTTTACCCTGCAGTGACTGCACATACCCTAGAGAGGTGTTCTCGCTCACGCACTGCAGCCAGACTGTATGGCGAGCTCAGCCTGGCTCTCTTGGAGACAGGGAAATGCAAGGTACCATTTTTTTTTTTTTTTTTTTTAGCAGACTGTAAATGATTCCTATTCTTTGCTCCACAGAACATCCGATGTGGTGCCCAATCGGCTGAGAAAGCTGCACAGACGTCAGTGTCTGTGTGTGTGTGTGTGTGTGCGAGCGTGTGCCTGCACAGCCAACTGCAGCTGGAACCTCCATTAGAGCAGCCCTATTGATTTCTGGTTCACACTGCAGTAACAGGGCTGGAGCGTGGGGAAGGAGGCGGGGGGGAGAGAGAAAAAGGCAGGGGAAAAAAATCCCAGGATGACTTAAAAACAGGAATTAATGGAAGGCACATCGGGTTGTCTGCGCATATGTACAGCACATACATGGCTGTTTCCAGAGATGTGCCACTGCGCTGTTTTCTTAAAAAGAAAGAAAGGGGGGAAAGGGGGGGGGGGGGGAGAGAGAAGAACAAAAACCAGTCAGAGCAATCCCTGCACCTCAAATAACAGCAGTCTGCCGAGGTTTCAGATCCAGTGCATGCTTGGATCGATGTTTTCTTGCTGCTGTGCTTTGCACACCGAAGCTGTCTGCAAAATGTTTCTGTTTCATTGAAGGACTGCAGGAGATGCCCGCTTTAAATTGCTCTTTCTCTGTGCACCCTGTTATCTGCGGGAGGTGGTTGGGGGGTAGAAATTCTGCTCGGAGTCTGTCAAATGTAGTGCACAGAGAGCTCCAGGAAGTTGCTCTGCATTTACTGACAGTCATTTTTCTCGTGATGCATAATGCACAAGGTGCCATTGCAAGCTGAGGTGTAAAAACAGGGAAAAATGATGTTTATGGTAGTGACTGAGCTTTCCTCTTCCTCTGAGGTTTCTTTCCCAGCTAATATCTGGGAATAATTTATAGCTGCATGTTAATGTGTTGTCTTCGTATTTCAGCACATCTGCGAAGAAAATCCCTGCAAAGAAAGTGTCTTTTCACAATCGCTGTATGCCATTCTGGCAAACTATAACAGTGAGCAGTACACAATTAAGGGGGGAAAACCCCCCAGCACTGTTATCTGTTTAGGGAGTGGGGGAAGGGGCGACGGTAATACCTTTAAAAAAACGAAAGGCGGTAAGCCATTATTAGCAAAAGCTATATTGAGCATGCTTGCCAGACAGGCAGTGCAGCTCAGCTCTAGTTCCGCCCAGACATGTGCCTTGCCATTTTCATTTTAATCAGTCTGCTCAGGATGGCTGCTGATTCATTTTGCGGGATGGCCCCCTGGGAGCCAAGGTGGAAGCCTGAGGCGAGCTGCTATTGCATCAATGCAGCACTCCAGATCAGACGCAGGGAGGGGAGACAGGCTTCGGCAGCAGATCGAGTTCAAAATACCAGCCTCGCTGTTAAAAAAACAAACCAAAACACCCACCCCTCCCCAGACAAATGAAACCTCTATGGGAATAATAAAAATAAAAGAAGGAAAAACCCCAAACTCCATCCTGTCCTCCTCCCGCACCGTCTTCCCCCCCCTCCCCCCCCCCCAAATAATTAAATAAAACACAATTAGCAGAGAAAAATCTCTTCTGCTCCTTCCTTCCCTTTGCGCTCTGGAATCGCTGCAGCTACCATTTTTTTCACAACTCCTCGTTTAAAAAGAAAAAGGACGCTCTCTATTTCTCTATTTACCTGATAACTAGCTGGGGGTGGGATACCTGATTTAGCTGGAGACTTTGATTTGTGGGATTGACAACCTTATTATGCAGTGAGCTTATTATTGATATTATTCTGCTCTCGGTTGCCATGACCACCTTGTGAGAGACATTCAATTTTCTCTCTTCCATCATCATTATCTATGAGGCCATCTGTTGTGGAAAATGAATTCAGCCTCATTTGCATGACTGATAAGCAAATTTTTTTTTATCTATTTAACAGAAGGTCATATGCCGGGGATTTGGAGCTGGTGAAAAAAAAAAAAAAAAGTGGAGGAAAAAAAAAAGGCATCTCGAGAGGATGAGTGGGAGTGCGTGCATTAGAGGATGTATGTGGAAGTAAAACAGATCCCTCAGGCCTGCTAGCCTATCCTACTGCATTTGTCATTCCTGCCAGGGCGACATTTTTTTCCCCCTAAGCTTCTGCACACTAAAGAGAGTGAGAGCTTTTTCCCTGCAGTCTTCTTGAAGCCCCCCTGATTTTTTTACTCAGTGTTGGTGGGTGTATTTTAATATATATATATTTTTTGAATTCCCTGGAACATGGGGTATCTTTTCAGTGTTCAATGAAGAAAAAAGCAGCCTTTTCTGGGTCTCTGTGGTATGCTTCTTACTCCTCATCCTTTCAAAGTTGTAGTAAGCCAGGGTGTTTCTTAACCATGCTGAAATGTCTTTCTTATGTTTAACTTGTAAATGGTTAATGATGCAGGTGTGGGATGTGTTTTATGCAGGGTGGGGGTTGATTCTTGTAGCTAACTGGAAAGATTATTGTGATTTTTGCAGTCGTTATGTAGCTTGTACTTAAATGTCCATTGTTTGCTCTTTTCAAGTTCTTCTGACAATACTGCTGTGCAGCCGAAACTATATTGGGCTGTAGAATAGCTTAAAAAAATCCTAAAGTGATTGTTTACAATACGAACGCATAACGTTGCATGCATTAAGCATGTTGTTGTTTATATAAACTTGCTGCATGTTGGACGGTACTTGTTTGATATGGAGAACCTGAGACAAAAACTTCACAGATTGGAAAGCTCAAGTCTCCTGACAGCCAAATACAATTAAATAAAGGATTATTAGATACTATGTTTTTACACTAAAATGACATTTGAAAACAGTGGATTTGTACTTCAGAGGGGAACACTCGTACAAGAGTAGCATTTTTAAAGAACACTATTTCAAATGTCTTGTATCTGTAATAATTTTTCCTTTTCATAAACAGAATCAGCTCTGTAAATAAGGGATGGTTAATTCAGTTAACCCTCTGAGAATGTCATAGTCTATACTTCAATTTTAAAATAGTTCAGATAAGTATGACTGTAGTCCATGTAAATTTAGTTTGAATTTGTTAATGGTATTAATTTAGTTCTAAATACTAACTGAAGAGTATAACAGAAAATGAATTATATTAGTTAGTAAAAAAGAAATGACTTATTATCCTCTTATAGAAGAGATGTTACACAGGTTTGCTTCATTTATCACTAAAAAAGATTAAACTTAATGGAACAGAAACATGCCATTGCTTTCTGTGTACTGAACAAGCTACACAGCTTCATGTAGCAAAAAAGGTTTAAATATATACACGTTTATTTGTTTTCTGCAGAAGTAATGTGTGCATAACTAGAGTTTTTACATTGTAAGTGTTTTGCATGGTTGACAATGCTCCTTTTAAAGATAGGAAAGGAGATAAACCTATTTTTATTGCAAATAAATGCATTTGGGTTTTATTTACAATCTCTTTACAAAATTTCTTTTTTTTAAAAAAAAAAGTGAATCTTTTTCATATTTTGTGCTTACAACAGAGAAATGGTTGTGGGTGCTGAATTTCAGGTGGAAAGAAGTTTCACTTTTATTGAGGTCAGAAAGAGACCAAGTGTCTGACTTGCCTACATTAAGTAACTTATTCTAAATTGCTTGATTAAAAATTGTCATTTTTTTTTCTTTTAGAAAATGCTCTGCAACAGACCTAGCATTAATTTGTCATGATAATCTCTTGCTGATAGTTGTTTAAAGGATTTTTTTTTTTCCTTATCCCTCCGATTTCAGACAGAGTATCTTTCCTGCAGATATTTTTAAAGTAATAATGTTTAATACTCCTTTTGGCATCAGCCATATTTATCATGCCTGTTGGAATTTGCAGTGGAAGTTGGATTACAAAACTAATTTCACGCTCAAAGTTCAGCACAGTGCAGCTCTGGCAGTTGGGGTGGTTTGTTTGAAATGGTACTAGTTTCCTCAGTGGACTTCAGCTGGAAGTAATAAGACACCGTGTATTAGCAGGCTGCCTTCTAGCATGCAAAGGTTGAGGTCTCCGTCTTCTCCCCTCCTCCCCCCTTCACTTGGATTGTTAGCATCTCCCAAAGCCTTGCGAATAAAAAATCGGCAAACTTCTGAAAAAAAGCCTAACAGATACCACAGCCATTTCTCTCCCCCTGCCCCCAAAAGTTAATTACCAAGCTTGGTTGGATTCCTCCCCGCCACCCTGACATTTGACTGCCGCTAATTCACTGATTAATCTCATTAATGTGATTAGAGCGGGATTTGGAGCTGGCTGCCATTGTTCTGCGGGCAGTGCTGCTCGCTCGCCACCTCCTCCCGTTTGGCCGCGGTGTTTCCCGGGCGCCCCCCGCTCGGTTCAGCACCGGGAGCTGTCCGCCGCCACCGGCCCGGCCGGCCTCCGCTCGCCGGGCAGCCGGGGGGCGGTTCCGGGCCCCCTAACCGGGCGGTGTGAACGTGGCTCTGCTTTCCAGTCTTTTTTTTTTTTTTTTATTTTACTTTCTCTGACAGATCCACGGGGCAGCGTAGTTTAAATGCTACTCCCTTGCAGCCATGCAATTTAACTCGAAAAACGTGAGGGACACTACAGCTTGTTGCCATACTTAGCCCCAATCCTTCTTCTTAGAAAAAAATAAAATAAAAATAAAAATAAAAAAGAGTGCTTGCTTGAGCTAAATCCTTTCATTTCTCTTCTTTTGGCACAAGTAAACAATGCGTCTAGCTTACCACCTCAAAACTACATTTGCCCTCGCAAGCACTGTTGTGCCTGAGATCTTTCTTCTGTCTGCACTGCAAGTTTTTTCCAGAGTTGGAAAATAGTAAGCATTTTATTGATTGAAACTTGATCTGGGAGATCTTTTTAAGGTTTCATTGTACATATAAATGAGTTTTGCAGTCTTTGGTTGCAGCAGAATTTAATATTCAAGTTTGTAGGTTAGACAGTTTTAAATCAGAATAGGAACAACTTCTTCAAAGTAAGGTACTTTACACAGCATTAGGGCATGATCTGCTCTGCCCTTTTTGGTATTTTGACTTTCATTATCTAGAAGTTACATTGTTATCATTTAATAACTGCCAACTGCACATGCGCAGTAACTTTTTTTTTTTTTTCCCTAATATCTTCTCTTTCATTTGTATTCTTTATGAACATGACCCTGTACTGGAAACTGAAGCCACACATTAAACTCTATTGCATGAAGGATTTGCCAGGACACGCAGTGAACTCCTGCAAATCCCTGAATTAAGAATACTTTTCATGACAAAGTCTCTTGCTGAGGAAAAGGTGGAACCTATTAAAGAACACACTACATTTAAAAAGATTTAAGTATAGTTAATGTCAGTGAATCCTCTGCAGCCATTGAAATTTATGGATAAATAATATTTGCATCCAAAACTGATAAAGTGCACCAAAACTGAAAAAGGCTGTTGCTTGCTTTACTATACATTTGACTTTCATGTAGTTTTTCAGTTACTGATACCATATTCTTAATAAGATTTCCTATTTCCTTTTCATTTCCCTTTCTTCCCTTTTCTTTCTCACCCCAAATCAAAAGCCCGGTGACTAATGTATTGTCTCTTTAACTGCTTTACAGAACTATACGTTTCAAGGATGTATAAGAAAGGACTGTATAGGAACAGGTTTTAACAGTGACAGCCACAATATGCAGGCCAATTATGGCTGTTCGTTAGCGGGTATATTCTTGTAATGCTCCTGTCAAGCTGAAATTGTACTGCCTTATTGACAGTAGTGGGTTCGTCTGATGCTTGAATTATGCTTTCTGTGTTTGTCTAATGTTCCAAGTCTCATTAGAAACTGCTACCAGTGAGAAAGTAAAAGAAAATGAAGGCTTTTCAAGCATACCTTACGTGAAATTTGCTAACCTGGCTAACTTAACCTTCAGGAAAAATATTGTGCTCTCATTAACACTGCTTAAACATGACCTGCATCTCCTTTTCCCCATGGATAATGCGCGTTGACGAGACACAGGCTGGGGGAGGGAGAATCCATCCCACAACATTAAACCCATACCCTAACGTCTTATGGAGGATAATTAGACCAATGAATCACCAGTCTCCCAAAATTATTTTTCACACTGATCTTTTTGTAAATGTTTCTAATTTATACATCCCCCCCTCCCTTTAAATCTCTATCACCAGCACAGGGGTTATATACATTCTGCCCATTTAAAGCAAGCATTGTTCTTGTCTTTAGTGAGACAAGCTTCTGGCTATTTCTTTGTGTCATCCAGAAGGTTGGACAACATTATAAGATACATTTTTTCCAGCTAAATCTCCTCAAAGCCGTTTAAAAAGTTTGAAAACACCTGCCATGATATGCGTGCCACACAGTTATCTTCACAATCCTATTAAGGCTAGCCAGCATCTAACATAAGGTGGTTAGCTCGTGGGGGAAAAGACGAGCCTTGATTTTTGAAACAAGAATACAGTTATTCAAAGATTCTGCCGTAAATCGTATGTTAGAAAATGATCAGGTTCATCTGTAGGTGTACAGATACCCCTATACACATACAAAGGGGCCCTTTGACCACCAGGTGTGTGCCTGCTTCTCAGCCTGCGCTGGTATGGGTGAAAAAGAACAAAATGACATGCACTCGCTAGAAACCAAACATGGTAGCTCCGTTTCCCCGGTACGAGGAGGAGGCTTTTCTCCTTGCAGCCCTGCTCTGCGCAGCCTTCTCCGCGCTCCCTGCCCGCACCTGCGGCCCAGCCGGGCGCTGCTCCCGGGCCTCCACGCCTCGGCCTCGGGGGAGTCCTGCGAGGACGGGAGATGTAATCAGAGATGACAGAGAAAAATTAACAGGGGAAAGAAAAAAAAAAAAAAAGGAGAGAAAAAAAAAAAAAGAGCGAGGTGGAGATGAGGGGCGGGGGAAGGTACACGTAAGTCCTTTTTTTGCTTTCTGAGGGAAACACTGCATTTTCCACCAAAAACGTGGAAGTCGTGAGGGCTCTGCTATTGTTAGTCCCTTCCCCAGCAGGCTGGCTCTCCTCTGATTCCCTCTGACCAACTTTCCCGAAAAATCCCCTCTCCTGCCATCAGAGCGCGGCTCTGGGGCTGCCGTGATGGCTCGGGCTGCGAAGGGCCGGTGCAGTGGAGGCTGATCTTCACTTCAGACCGCAGTGTGATTTCTGGCGAGGCTAGAAGGGAAGGGAATTGTAACCTCTGTAGTAACCGACATGACTGGCCTCCACACGTCAGGCAGCGGGCTCGGGCTTGGCAGGGATTACCTCCGAGGGCTGCCCGAGGGTGTTCCTGGTGACTGGCAGGGCAGTCCCCCCCGCCTCAGCCGCGGCCAGCGGGGCTGTGCCCGCGGTGCCCTTGCAGCGGCGGGGCTGTCCGCACCGAGCGCCCCCGCGCAGGGCGAGCCGCGGCGGGGAGGGATGGAGGGATGGAGGGAGGGATGAGAGAGGGAGGGAGGAAGGGATGGAGGAAGGGAGGGATGGAGGGAGGGAGGGAGCGCTGCGGGGAGGAGGGGGCTGCAGCAGCACAATGGCAGTAAGGAGGGCAACGACACCGGCAGGCGCGCGTGTGTGTGCGAGGAGGGGGGCGACGGAGGGGTGGGGGCACATGTCTGTGTGTGTGTGCTTTGCCCAGGGCCCTTCCCGGGAGGCAGGCAGCCGGCCCGCAGGGATGGATGGTGAGGGCGGCAAGCCGGGGGCTCCCCGGAGGGAGGCAGCGCTGTGCCCGGGGCAGGCAGCGGGCACGGCTCCGCGGGGGCTCCGAGCATCCCCCCCCCCGCTCCCCTCCTCCCCTCCCCGCCGCCGTGCCAACCCGTGGGGGTGCCGCTGCCCCCGCCTAGAGCTCGCAGTCTCTCACGCCTCTACCGAAATGACATTTCGGGCACGGGGTTAAAAAAGAAGAGGCTCCCCGCTGGCGATCCGCTCCCGTCGGAGGGGGATCCGGCTGCCCGGGGGCGAGCCCCGCGGGGAGGCTGCCGGGGGCGGGCGCACGGCGGCGGGCAGCCCCCGCAGCGGCGCTCCAAGGCAGCGAGGTGCCTCTCTCTCCCCGCTTATTGTCTGCGGGACACGGCCCCGGCATTTGGGAACGCCGCCGCGGCTAAGCGGAGAGAGCAAGAGCCGCAAAATCCACGTCAAATTGCTGGGAGAGGGGGGGAAGGAAGCGCTGCGGAGAAGTACACGCAAATCTGGCCCTTTTTGTGTACGAGCCCTTGTTTACGTTTGGTCTGTTGATCACCCAAAGTTTAGCTTGCGCAAGTTGCTAATGGGGGAAGGCTGCTAATCTTGTCATCTGGGGACAGTTCATTTCTTTTGTTTCAAAAGGCAGAACACAGGGTGAGCAGGTAAAATAAGCGAGGCTCTCAGCGATCCGGCTGAATTAACTCTTGTGAACCCTGGAGAGGCACCCCAGAGGCAAGGCAATGCCTATTTTAAGTCCTTATTTTCCGTCAAAGATACAGTCGGAGGCCGAATGATTTCGGGGGCGGGGGGGGAGGGGGGTGGGGGGGAAGGGTGATGAGGCGGGGGGGGGCGGGGGGGGGACCGTTCCGTAGCGGAGACACCATTTTACGCCGGCAGCAGCGCCAGGGCCGTATTTTTAGCTTTGCCCCCTCCCCGGCGAGGCGGAGAGCGGCTGGAGGTCGGGCCCGCCGGGGAGCCCGGCTTGGGGTGGCACGGGGTGGAGGGGGGGGTCGCGGAGACCGTCTCTGACCCCGACCCCATCCCTGCCCGCCTCCCGCCGGGGGCTGGGCGTGAGCGGCCGCGGCGCGCAACTCGGGGCGCGCATCGGGAGCGGAAGATGGATGCGCGGCGCGCTGCCTAGAGGATGCGGGCGGAGGCAGGGTAAGTCGGAGATCCGCTACCGAGGCCGTTCTGCCGCAGGGATGTGGTCTCTAAGGGAAGCGGTGCTCGCTGCCTGCCGCGCTGCCCCGGCTTCTTCCAGCCCTCCGCCGCCGCTCTGCTGCTATTAAATGGAGGTTTCAGCTGATCCAGCAGGAGCAGAGCCGCACGCGTGCCCCTCTTTTCGGCGCTCGGTGGTGGCAACTTATTAATTTCTTGTCTTCGACTTCAGGCCCGTCGGTTTCCTGTCTGAAGGCATTATTACTTTTGTCCATGTGGCAAAATAATTAGCATACAGATGAGAAGGGATCCTGCCTCTGAGCCTCAGTTGCAGGAGAAGATGTGCAGTGGAAAGTTGATTGGATGAATGGAGAACAAATGGTGGGCGTTCAAAAGCATTAGGAGAGTTTTGTTGTCGCGGAGCAGGTTTGTCAGTTTTCTGGGTGAATCTTGTAAGATGGAAGGCAGGGTGGCTGGTGCTGAGACGACTGCTTGACAGACTGTGGCCTACTTGAAGGTGTACATTTGGACTGCATGCGTAGCTAATTCATTTGGACTACTTTGTTTTGCAATTCTACGGCTTTCCCTTTGCAATTCCCTCAAGGTAAATATGTCCTTTTGTCACTGTTGTTGCTTGCAGGGCACTTTGTTGTTGTTCACAAAGTGATGGAAAGTTCAACTCTTTGGGCAGTTAACAAAAGAATAGCCGGGTTTTGTACTTCTCCCACCCCAGCTCCTCAACACGTCCTCTTGTGCATAGAGCTGGAGGAAGCTGAGCAGCTCAGGGCCCGATCCTGCTCTCACTGAAGTCTGCGGGGAGTTTGACATTGCTTCCAGCGAAAACAGGATCGAGCCCTCAGTAGCTGTTGTTTTAAGAATGACTGCTGGAAATTTCAGAATTCTGCTTCCTATTTTCCAGAACAATATGGGTAGACCTGTAAAATTAACAGCTACTGTTTCAATGAAAACCCTGATGTGATTAGTTTTGATTGGCATGGTATGTATTTTCGTGGCTGAAAAGAGGGGGAAAAAATGCTTATTTAACACAAACTCACTAGTAATTCTAAAAACTGAAGTTATTGATCGACAAATTACAACTGAGTCTCTCAGCTCCAGATATCTCCAATATATATATGTCTTTATGGAGGCTTCTTTGTTGAAGGGAGAAAACAAAAGAAGAATATAAACAAGCTATATTTGAAAAACATATATTTTGCCAGATAATAACACTGAGTCAGACCGGAATCCCACTTCCTGAACAGAGCATCCACTGACAGGCATTTCTTATATAATTCAGATGCTGTATATAAAATATGGGGTGCTTTAACATTTAGAAACATTTGCTTTTTCTGTATAGTCATTAAGGAATGTTTTTATCCAATTTTAGTGATTCTTAATCTCCTTTAAAATGGTGATTTTCATTTTAACTGACCTAATTTTGAAACTGCAGTTAAGGTTGGGGTTAAGTAGAAATGATTATCCTTTTATTGTCTTTATGCAGCTTTTTTGACTATTTTAGAACAATTCCATGACTGATTGTCTTCCATTTTAGAGGTGTGGGGGTTTTGTACTATTAATTACGTTGTTTTGGAGAACAACAGTATATAGTTCCAAACAGTATTTCATTTTTACCTCTATTTACCTCTCTTCTCCTGTTTTTTTTTTTAATAAACATTTCAGATTCACATAATAATTTATTTTCAAAAATTAGAAAACGAATAAAAGTCTTTGTCATGTCACTGCAAACAACAAAAAAAAATCTTGGAATAAGCCGTTAACCCTTTGTAGACAGTTAGCAGGTACTTCTGCTGATTTCTCAACGTTCTTCAAGTTTGGAATGATAAGGTTAAACTTGGTTGCTGTGATGTTGTCTGGTGAATGTATATGTGTATACTTGTTTGCAATATGTCACATTTAAAAACAATTGAGGTGGCAACATAACACTCCTAACATTAGAAATACAGAGTGATGTGAGACTGTATACAATAAAGAAGATTTTTTCCTTGGGGGGGGGGAAGTAATGACTTTTTAAAAAAAAATTACAGGGATTTGTCAAGTGAAACAAAGAGAATAGTAAACGATCACAGTGAGTGAATACAGAATTCAGCACATTTTAAACAAACTGGAGTAGGATTCAATTTTGCGTGTATTTTGCAGTCTGAACTTTCTGGAGAGGCAATGTTCTTTTTTTTTTTTTTTTTTTTTTTTTTTTTTTCCCACCCCATTATTTCAACCAACAAGGGCAATAGTTAAATACTAAATATTTGAAGTGGTTTCTTTGTTTTAGATTTAAATACCCATTTATATACCCACATTTTTTAAAAGGGCATTGGTTTTATCATAGTAATTCTTAGTTCAAAGTATGACTGTTGTTTTAGTCTACAGTCTTGTATCTTACATATTATAGAATTGTGTGTGTTTGGAGACAAAGACAATTAAGAAAGAAGAGGAGCTACTTCAGTGTATTCAAAGGTGTATTATTTCTCCAGATTTGTTAAGGTCCATTTCTGAAGGTCTTTTTTTTCTTTTATTTTTTGTTTAATTTTTATGTTGAGATGATGAATAGGATACGCAAAGACTATTTTGATTGCACATACATGCAAATGGATATATGGGGATTTATTAGCCAGGCATAGAAACTTTGTCATATGAATGTCAAAAAAATGTATGGTTTTGAGAACTGTTCTTCTGTACGAGCCAGGCTTTATGTAGACTTGAAAAGAATGAAAATTTAATTCACATCCATCAGCATTTCCATGGGAAATCAGCATGGGCATTTCATTTTAAAATGCATAGTACAAGCTCATTTATAAAACAAAGTTCTCTGTGATAAAACCTATTTCTTGATCAACTCTGAGCACAGTAATTGTTTTGTTGAGAGATTCAGTGGTGGAAAAGTACTTTGATATTAAATACATATGCAATACTGAAAACTATCCTTATGGAAATACTGAATTTAATATCATCTTGTCTGAACTTGATAGACGTTTGCATCATGTTGATCAACCTTCAACAAAGACACGAAGTTTTTGATAGTATAGTGCAAGAAAACTTTATGGCTGTAGATTACTTACTGACCTTTTCTTTCTCATAATAGGAGTCATTAACAATTCTAATAAGATTATCAATAATGGTTTAAACAGAAATGAAGTCAGATTTCTATGAAATGAAAATGGGTGCAGACAAAATTGCATCATCTCCATACATCCTAGATTAAAAAGTCACAAGGAGAACAAATCAAAGCTTTTGTAGGCTGTTGACAAAGATTATCTCTTTAGAATCCTTCACAGTATTTATTTATTTATTTATTATTAGAACAACTCTGACTATTTTAACCGTAGAGGAAAAAGCAGAAAAATGTGATGAAACTGAAATGAAGGGGGAATGTCTTGTGTTGGGAGGGGGAGTAGGGTGTGGAGACATACAGACAAAAAGCACAATAAGATTTTTGATCCTTTAAAAGGGATAATACTTTTAGTCAGGAAAACCGTAAATGTTATTATTAGATTGGATTTAAAATCTGATCTCAGATCAGATTTGCAGTGTACATACTAGTTCAATATGTTTGCATTGAAGATGCAGATGTGGAACACAGTCACTAAGTAACAGAACTAGCCAACTTGGTTGTGGAAATAATCAAGGCTGCAGGGCACCCCATAGAGATCCATCAAATCAGGTCTGGTATAGAACTGTCTGGTAGGTTGAAAACATTAAGAAATCAATGCTGCGTCTGCCAGCAGACCCTTTGGTTTGCTGAAACTCCCACCTGCCTAATGCATGTGGGCAATTGGTTTCAGAAACCAGTTTCCTTCAGGATATGTTTTCTGTATCTTGAGGGTCCAGCATAAGCAAATTGATTATAGCTCTGCACCAGGCAAACTCATAAACATCTGTAAGATCACAGATATTTTCAGCATAACCAGTACTGAGGTCTCCTATTTTGTGAAGTATTAAAAGTGTACATCTCTCATACCTCATGTCAGCATGACATTTTTTAATCAGGAAGTTGATTAAAAAGGACATGGTATACTATGAATGTATGTTCACTTGGCAAAACTTCAGCTGCTTCAGTCTGAATCTGGCAAGTGCTGTCTGTCACTAGTTGCAGTGGTGAAAAGAATCAGTATAAAGTAACATTATTTATTTTTATTTTTTTATTTTATTATTATTATTTTTTAATTATTTTCACGATAGATTTTAAGAAGGCTGCTGTTTTGTTCCTACTTTACATGAGGCTGATCCTGACCCCAATGGAAAGACAGCAATGAGCTTTGGATCAGGCCTGAAATATCTTTTCATAGAGTGGTAGGCCAAACACATTTCTCATGCAGATCCAGTAAAATCACAAGAAAACATCCCCTCTCTGTCTCATATTTTTCTAAGTAATAAGTTTATTTACCATTTGAACCATTCGAAAGAGCCTTTAGGCTGGTCAATGGGTGGCTTATTTTTCCTAGTCTAGTGATGTTTCACACGCATAGATAGAAATGGTGATACTAGAGAGGCGTAATGCCACAAGTATTTATGTTACATATAAATAACTTGTTTTATTTTTCCAGGGGAAATTCCTTTTTGTCCTCCTGTCTCTAGCCAGTACTAGAGAATATTACCAAGGGAATAAAATTTTATGCCTAATTTTAGTGTACCTCTGCCTAATGTAGTGTGAATAAGTATCATGTTACAGCATTTAACCCAGTCCATTTTTGTCACTTCCTGAACAGTTTCTCAGTTCAAATAAAATAGCCAAAATGCAGGAAGAGAAGATATCCAAGATTTGCTATGTGGGTAAGCTTTAGAGAGTGATTGTTCTTTCTGTTGGAGTAAATGTGCTGGCATTCCTCTCAGTGCTGCAGCAGGGACATTCTATCACGTAAGGATCAGGGAATACCCTTGGAAGGGGTTCCCCAAGCCTCTTGTGATAAAACGAGTCAGTTGCTATTCCATTTATTTCTTTTCTCCTTCCTCAGGATTTGATGTTGAATCAAATGTCTTAATTTTCTGAATTTTCAAGTACTTTATGTCCATCCAGCCTATAAAAAAAGCAATCTTTATTTGTTTTAGTAGCATATTTTCAGAAATATTAGAAATTCCTCTGCTGTCTGAAGGGGAAAAGGCCCACGTTTGAATAAGAAACTATGTTTATAAAAACTTTGCATACATTGTGACAGTCATATCTCATCCATAAATATCTAGGATTGTTTTCTGGGCACGTCCATAGTAAGAAATAAAACTGTTATGTCATAGGAAATGGTAAGGTTGAGTGCAGGGCTTTTTTTTTTTTTTTCTGTGCATCTTTTTAGTGCTTTTGGTATGTTTAAGGCAAGTAATGAATCCAGAATGGTATTTCTGCAGTGACTTAGTTATGCAGCATAGTTTGATTAAAAAAATAAATAAATAAAAAATAAACTTGGAGCTGACTACTACAAAGTAAGGCTCATATTTTTTCAGTCCGTGCACACACAAAGTCCATTCTGGGTCTTGTTAGTAAACAGAGTTTACATGGGTCAAGTTGAACTACCTTCACAGACAGAATAAAATGACTATTCCAGTAATGGTAAGATGCCTGCACAGGTTGTGTACTACTTGTTTACTTAGACAAACAAACTTAGTAAGTTCATCAACAATTTCATAATGTTCTGACCCTTTGGCTGTGACCATCCTGCTCCCAATCTCAAACTCTATTTTCCAATGATGAAAAAAAAGAACATTTCTTTTGACCTTTTAAATTACTCAACATGTTTGGACCTGCCTGAGCTTAAGGCATTTCTCTGTGTGGAGTTACTGGATCTCTGTATTCCGGGAAAGTATCATACTTCTTCAGTCCTTGGGGATAGTAGGTGCAGGTCAGGCTGTAGCATTCTCACAGGAATTAAGGTGATTTTTGGACATTGCAAGTAAAAGATACGGAGGCTGTGATAAGAGCAATGAGTAACGATGTCATGCCAGGGAAAGAGAATCAAGTTCAATTAAAAGGAAGCTGCTAGTGGAAAAATGAGATCCTATTGACCAATACACAGAATTTGATGCTAACAAAAATGAGAACTCCATGACCATTGGACATATGACCTCAAAAAAGAGAAGAAAAGAACTTCAGAAATGGATATATACAACAAGCCTGTTGAAAAGGGAGACATAGAGAAGTCAGGAAGTGTACTTGGATGGAAGTCGGGAGTACTTCATGAAACCACAGACCAGTTGGAAAAGCTGAGAAAGCTCAGGTAGGTTTATTCACATATACTGTTTCTGCTAGTTCTTTCACAACCTTAAGAACTCATCACTTCTCAGTTCCTCCACCCATCTCTCAAAATGGTATCTAACCATATGGGGACAGTGAACAAATAACATGCCATTCAAATAGACAGATTATTTTAACAACATTTCCATATGGACGGTCAGTGACAAATATAAATAAGATGAATAGACCACACCTGCTATTCATAAATGTACACAAATATACACAAATATACACAAATATGTGTGGTCATGTAGTCTTTTTAGATTCTAATGATCAATTCCTTGCACACAGGAGTAAAACCAATGGCATTGAAACATATATCTTAGCGTTCCATTAAGGTAGATTGGAAACATAAGACTATTTGCAAACAGTCTTGTCACCAAAACTGTTTTTTGTGAATGAAATGTAGACATGTAGTATGAACTGCATGTACATGCAGTCCCTCACTTTCTGAGAGGAAACCAAACTCAAAACATTATTTTTTCAGGGAAAGAAAGTAGATAGATTTTGTTGCTGGTTCAGAGAACTTGCTCACTGAATTAAACAGTAACAGCTATTCATTCCATTAGTGGATTTTCAGGTTGATCTTTGCATGAACATCCCCTTTTACCTTCATGACCCTGTCAGCATTTTTCAGCATGTATTCTTTCAACTTTGAGAGTGAGTTTCTAGGAAGGCCTGTTTTGCTTCTCCTTTTACAGTTATACTGCCTCACCTTCATCTGCTCTGGAGAAGGCCTTGTTGCATAGAGGCTGGTAACATGTGTGGGTTTATCTGCTCTGAAGAACCTTCTCAGGACCTCAGCAATTTATGAACAGACCATTGCCTGTTCAGTCACACTTACTGCCATGATTTTACAGCTGGTATGTATGGCAGTCCATGCACTGGATGCCAGCTTTCTGAATTGTCCATCACAAGTCTGACCCATTTCATATTTTATGAGAAAACATATGTATGGGAAAAAGGTGGAAGTTTTTATCTATGGCCTTTCCAACCCAATAATATATTTTTTTGTTTTGTTTTATTGTTGATGTTTATCGGTGACCTTGGTTGAGAAGTACCAGATGATAATTAGAAGAAAAAAAAAAAAAAAAGAACGAGAAAGAAAGAAAAGAAAGAAAGGAAAGAAAAAGATAGATCTTTTCCATAGTTCTGTTTGGCCCTGGTGACACAACAGTCTGGAGGAAAGGCACACTTGAACAGTGTACCTTGAAGCCATTGTGCTTCATAAACAGTTCTGTAGACTAGATCTCATCCTATATACCTTCTTTCTTTACCTCCTACCTGCCCAAGAGCCAGCACAGATTGCCACAGTTTTACTTCCAACCAACTCTAGTGGAAAACAAGGGCATATGACAGGAGTGCACATATGTTAATGACTCACGCACCCTGCACTTCTTATTTGTCATTTTGTATGTTTGTTATGGTTAATAAAGTTTTATTTTGTGAAGACTGTGATGTATTTTTCCTGCTTAAAAAACTGATATGGAATTCTCTTTTTCTGTATGTGTTCTTGTCACCATATTCAGCAAAATGTGGATAACTTGAAACTAATTTTTTTAGCAGTCATAAGTATAGCTTACTCAAAGAGCAGAACAAGCAGATCCAAAGCAGTGTTGCCAATAACACATATGAGAGTATGCTTCTGAAGCTTCTAGAAGTTATATTCAGATTGGCTCCTATAATTGCTTTTTCATGTTCAGATTCTCCAGTTTCTCTACTGTCACTGAAAACATCTTCATTTTTGTTTTAGAGGTATTTTTTAATTTACCAAATTTACATCAGAAGCCGTTGGGCAATTACTGTATCTTTATTTCCAGATGACACTTCAGGAGCTAGGAAAGAAAAGATAGAGTGGTGTTTTATTTATTTATTTATTTATTTATTGAGAACTATGGTTAATAAAATAACTGTATCATTGTAAATATTGTGGTTTAGAAAACTGTCTTTGCATTACTGCACTGCAAAAGCATTCCTAAAAATGCAAGCTTTACATAGGTTTCATAATTGTACTGCAGTTATTGAGCCATCATCGCTTAATTCAAAAACTCAGAAGTGTCATTTGTGTTTATGCAGATGAAAGTTAAGAGAAGCAGAAATGGGATGTCTTGCCTACTAATTTATTTTTTTGCGTTCCCACACTTCGCAAGATTATCAGCCCTTACACCTTTACAATAATCATGTTTATTACAGAGTTTTCAACACCAAAATGCTAAACAATGGAAGCAATCAGGGTTTACAGATTCCCAGAGCCAGTATGCCTCTAGTTTTCTAGGATGCAAATACCTTTGATTTTTAGGCATTTCACTGGAAGGTTAGTATGTTCTCAGCACACAATTACAGGAGCTGGAATTACACTCTCCTGTATCTAAAAGCTTAGCTTCTTCTATTGGCCATGGTAGGAGTGTTCCAAGGGCTAAAAATCTGACTGTGTTTACCCAGCAGGCAAATACCTGTACTTTGTGGCAACTTTTAGTTTTTGCCTCCATCATCTGCTTTTCTTTAATTTTCTTTCTTTTTTGAAAAATCTGCTGATTAAATTTAAGCTCTACACATGCAGAGAAGATAGGTGCTGCCTTCTGTAACAGACATAAGAACTCCATTGGTTTGTGTATCTTTCTGATGTTATAGAATGAGTATGGAAAACTGGAAGTATAACGTGAGCATGAAAATTGGGATGTTAAGAAAAAAGAAGGGGTGTTTGCGGGCACACACACACACACACACAAAAGTAAAAGAAAAAGCACAAGGAAATAAGAATTGAGGAAGCTGGACCTAAACTCTAAAAATTCCTTGGGCAGAATGCTGGGATCCCACATTGCATTGCCTCCAAATTTCTGCAAACTGCATTAACTATCCAGAATTCCAACATAGCTTTGTCTAGTGGAATCATTTATGGAGAACGCTGTGTTTGTAAAGACCTTCAATGTAGCATGAATTCTTAAAAAAAGGCATTCCCAAGAGCTGTAGAGCGGCACAACTGTTTCTTGGAAAGGTTTCTACCGTAGGCTGGACTTAAAATCAAATGGCTATAAGAGAAAAAAGCCTTTTCTTACTCACCCTTGCAAATAAGTCACAAGATTCCACCTGTCCCTTGTCTTGGCCAGCTGAGGGATAAAAAGAAAACAAATAAATAAACATAGAGGACTGAAAACTGAGAAAGCAGAATCAGTAGCTGCTTTCATGACAAATATATAGTTGTTACATATTATGACTTTTCCGATATGAGCATTACAGATTTCAGATCATAGCTTAACATTTTTTGAAGGAGAAGCTTTGACCTGACTGTTAACTATAACCCTAAAATGACTAAAAATGTCTCAGCTAGTGTTCACACATACACTTAACTGTTATTTTTCTGCTGAAACATCAAAATGTTAGAGCCATGGTAACAGTAAAAAGAATTTGCCAGACAGCTATGTTAGAACAAGGAGACAATACATTTGCATGGATACTTTCCCAGAGCCAGTGGCTTAATCCTAGTCCCACTGAAGTCATTCGTAATTTCTTCAGGGGAATGATGCATTGTGTACTAGTTTCTAGATTTGTGAGATTTTAACCTATACACTATTCCAGTATTGCTTTCCAAGCAATTAAATTTAAAATATAATTATTAACCAGTGCTTTATCAGTTGAATTATTGATTGCTTTAACATTTTGCCCAAATGAAGGTCTGACTTTGGCATGTCACTTCTGTAAGTAATTTTTTGATTAACAAAAATCTTGGTTGTGGTAAGCCTGAAAACAATCTTTCCTCAGGAGGCATCACACCCATGACATAAGCCAAGAAATATTTTATTGTCCTCTCCAGAGGAAAGTTTCTGTACCTGTTTACAAGTGCCTGAAACACTGATGATCAAAACAGTATCAAACTGAAAGGGATGGGATATCTATATTAATCAACCTTTCTCTTTACTGTGCATGACTTTTAGATTTGTAATCATTTGTGGTAAGATCCTGACTACTTCTGGAAAATAATCTTTTAAATATATTCAGTTGTCGCCACTTTTCCTTCATCTTACTTGAAGCTTTTTTGCTTCCTTGAACTCTGCACAGAGATTTTACTGATATAATTCAAAAAAATCTGCATGCAAATGAAGAGCATGCAACTGCTTTAAGTACATAAACACTTATATGCATCATACAAGACAATACACAAGTTTGAATACATTGCTGCAAATCTTGAGAACCTCCTACATTATTTATTAATAATTGCAGATGCCTTCTAGGTATATTGGGAGGAATCATGATTTAGAAAACGAGATGGCTGTTTATGGACAATCATAGCAGAATATGATCCTGATTCTTGAATGATGTACTCACCTTGGAATAGGAGTTCATCTGTTGCTTTGAAGTTAAATTTAAATGTCTACAGAATCAAGGTCTAGGCATGCAAGTCAAATATCAGGTTCACTAAATTAAGTTTCAAGACATAATAAAATAAACCTTCATTAAAACTGAATAAATTTATGAGTTCTTGTTATAAAAAATGTAAATGTGACAACAATGGGGAAAAAAAAGCACAGAATATTTTTCCTTCCAAAATAAAGTAGTCTGATTTTCTATTAGAAAATTTCTATCTTGGGGGTACTTTTTTAACTTATATTGCACAGTCAACTACAATTACACCCAAAATACTTTTGGTTAAATCAAATAATCCCATTGAACTCATATGACTATGACTTGCCAACCATCTGATTTTAAATTAACAAGAATAAATAAATTCATCTTATATGTCAAAATCTTTCTTAAACTGCAATTGGAAGAATTTGTGTGGTACAAAGTGGCTTGTTTTTCAAAGTACTCAGCAGGCACTGCTGAAAGCCTCACGTCTCTGGTTAGGAGACATCAGAGCACACCATTCTCTCAACTTGGGCTTGCATGGTCAAAAAATTATTTTCAATAGGATAACTGTAATCATTTGAACTTCACTTGCAGTTATAGAATTTCTTGGCTTGTCACTACATAGTAGAGATACAGAAAATAGATTTGGATACAGTTCATTGCTTGTGTAACATCATGCATTTTCCTTTGTCTTGTGGAATGTTTTTGCAAATTAGAGATAACTTTGCATGTAAAGTACACTGCTTTGCGGGGAACTGTTATCTTGATCCTTTTGCCCTTTTCTTTCAATTGTTATTATATATATATATATATATAACTGTATATATATATTTTAAAAGTTATTCTGGGCCAGCAAGAAAAAGAAAGTTAGAAGGGAAGATAAGTACAGGTTCCCCTGATCATCATAAAAATTATGATATTGTGTTTGATTTTTTTTTTCTTACAACTGTGACAGACCCTACAGCTTGAAGGGATTTCAGTTTGATGATGCCAGCTGGGAAGTAAATTGTAAAAGAATAACAGGCACAAAAGTGTTAGATCAGTCTTTTTACTAGCCTTTGGCTGATGAACTGGGTGGCGGGGTGTGATTACATCTTTATTCTACTCAACAAATTTTCCATCCTTTCTGTCATCTACTTATTTATTAATAAGCCAGTAAGAGTATGTCTCCATCACATCAAATTGATCAGGTATGGGTGCAAGGTGTGCAAATATACTTGAGCTTGCTTTAATCTCTTCAGGTTGGATAGTAGTCCCAAAGGAGATGTGGCCCTGTAGATCAGTACTTCTATTATACTCACTTTGTGCTGGTTTTGCTGGAATAGAGGATTTAGGAGGTACAAAGTGTAGCTGAAAACAAGATTCTTCCCCACCGCCTTTTTTTTTTTTTTTCTTTTTCTGTTTCTTCCCTTAAAACTCTGGTAAGAGTCTTGAGTATGGAATTTCAAAAGGACCAGAAATGTACCAAGATAGGCAATTCAGTTAGTTGAATAAAACATAATTCATGTTTCACTCCTATTGTGTTTTGTAGTAAGCTTTATTTGAGAAAGAGTTGATTATTAAGAGCATGTTATGAAAAAGTGACACAAAACATTTTTATCTAATATGGCTTAATGAAATGTTCAAAGTGTGTATTCTGATCTAAGAATTTAAGAAATGTAGAAGAAACAGTGTTTTATTTGCTTAGATGACAAAAATAAAACACTGTTTTTGACTGGTAGTCTTAGTAGTTGATGTCTCATCCAGGAGTTTATTTTGATACAGAGACTGTATCATGTACATAATTGGCAGGATCATGGAAAAATTTGGGGTGGAAAGGACATCTGGAAATCCAGTCTAATCCTCTGCTCAAAGGGGTTTGAATCAGGAGAGCCATAATAAGATCTAATATTCGGTCTGCAGAGTAGTATGGAAGTATTGCAGAAAGATGTGAGAGGCTATGCAAAAAAATAAGTGCATTTAAATCATGTTCTCTAACTTTGTTTCAACATAATGATCCAATGCCCAGATAGAGTATGCTGCTATGACTGTGCTGACTTCACCCTTTATTGCTCTGATTGGTAATTTTATTTCTGGCATCTCCAACATGTCACTGGGGATAGAAAAGTCCCTAGAGTCAAGAGCTGACTCTTTTGTTGGATCAGGTGGTGAAAGGGAATCCACAACATATGCACAGGTCAGAAAGGTGGGAGGAAAATGCAAAACTGAAGTCCGGTGTCAGTGAAAAATATCTTTAAAATACCTAACTCATTTTTCTGTTCTGGAAAATTACTGGGAAAAGCAGATTTTATTTTTAATCATAAGATCACACTTGAATTTCAAGTTAGAAAAGATACAGTAGGAAACAAGTCAACACCAATGGAAAGAGACAATGGATGGCCAAATAAGTCCTTTCCATTTTGAACTCTTTTGCAGAATAACAGAAATAGAAATTATGAAAAAAGTCATAAGGTCCAGAGGAGTGGGACAAAATAAGGAGGTGTGCACTTCAGTAAATACAATTTGGAAATAAAACTGAGGTAGGAGTGCTCATATTATATATTTGTTTAATAAATCTTTATTTTTTATTAAGGATTATGTTGGTTTTCATATGAGTAGTGACACTATAGAATAATGAAAACAGGTTGTTTTTCTGTCTCCACAAGAAACATAATGCTGCTCTGTCTCCTGTTTACCTTTATGCTAATCTATGTTGACCCTAAGTATTATTTGTTTCATGTATCAGAAATGACACGGAGCTGCCTTATATAAAAATAAAAACAGGAAAAAATATGATTCTATTTCATTTTCTACTCATAGGACACAGATAGGTTGATTTCGCTATACAGAAAGCAAACAAACAAACAGGACCTTGGACACAGCTAGCACATTAAGGATCAAGCACTTCTCTTTGTAACTCTACTAGGAAATTTAATGTACCCAGTGTTTTTATGCATTTTGAAAGCATCTGGATACTACTGCAAGAAGAACTTGGCTAACTTGGAGAGCACACTGCAGACCTGGCAGAATGTCAGTCATGAAAACAGACTACAGGTACTAATTTTAATTAGAAACAAACGAACAAACAAACAAATATACAAATATTTTTAAATTCAAAACTGTAGTATTTTTGAGGTCTTTTTAAAGAGACAGAGTTTTTTTCACACAAAAAAACCACAAGTGTACTTTTTATAGCAGGCCTTCAGGCATATTTCTAACTTCAAAACGCTCTCAGGTTTGACATGATTTAGCATTTTATAGAATCTTCACTCACCTTTGAGATTTTGATATTTTTTCACATGATATCACACATGCATTGACATCTGTTTTTCACTCAGTCAAAATGAGATTGTTCTCGGCAATGTCAAGAAGAGATAAAGAAAGAGTCATAGGGGATAGTGAGATGTGGCACCACTTGAATCTTTATTTTCAAGCTCTGTGGACAAGGCAGGTGTACTTTTTCTACAGGGACATTTTTTTTTTAACAGCATTTAGCACAAGGTGTTTAGTTTCATGACTTGGGCTACTAGTAATAATAACATTCACATTAGACATGCTGTGGAGAGAAGACTTATTTTAGTGTGAGTCAAGGTCAGCTGCAGGTGAAGAACATGGCGCTGACATAACTGGCTAACTTGGGAACTTAAGCCTTGTTTTTCACTGTGGAGTTCAAAGTGAAATAATATGGGTCCCTTTTTTAAAAAAGTAAAAAACATAAATACTCTTTATGTACTCCGTATCAGTAACCACAAAGATAAAACTGGTTGACGTTAATTTGTGTATACTTAACGGTTACTGTACAATCTCATACTTACTGCATAGTGATGTGAACTTAATTCTCCGTTGTTAGTCATGATCTACATCAGTATGTGCAAGGCAAAGATCAGGCCCACTGTTGATATGATAAGATAAAATACACTATTCTGATTGTAAGTGAGGCATAATTCTCATTTGTCTCAAATACAGGTGTGTAAATGATCCTGTGCAGGACATTGCTGAAAATAAGCTTTTCCATACCAGGACATCTCTTTGATGTACAGTGTAGTCCTTACTGAAGACTCAGTGTTCCTTCATCATTCAACAATTTAAGCAGTAATTATCTTTGATTTTTGTAACGTATGGGCATGGGACTCTGTGGCAAGCTCAAAATTTGGCAGACGTCTTAGTTAATTATAAAATTCCTGAATAAATGATTTTGATAAAAATACTCTTGAAATGAAAGTTTAGGAATATGTCAATTTTTTTTTAGTTACAATCTGCAGTTGTTGTTCTTTCTTGGAATAAGTGAAATGGTTTGCTTCTTGTACCCTAGAGAAAAACTGTGTGGTCACTCTGTTTTATAAATCAGAGGTAGGAAAAAAAGATTTATTTCAAAACAAAAAAAAATATTTACTTCTAGTAATTAGGTAATACAGTTTGGTATATTTGATCTTTCTTTGGGACAAAGGGATGGGTAAGGTGACCTTTTGAGGTCCTGTGAATCTTTCTTTCCTGTAACTGCATAGCTGCAAAAGAAAAACAGAGAAATACAGAAAAGAAAAGCAGTACAATGAAGTGAAACTGAAGGATCTGACTATTGAACAAGGTTGATCTTGTCTTTCAATAAATGCAGAGCAGGTGAAGACTAGCTAGCGACTGCATCTATTGGTAATGATCAAGTCACAGCAGTGTGGAACTTGGTGCTGACTAATTCATCAAGGTGCAAAATCAAAAAAAGTCTAAGATCTGATTAAATTAATCTTTGGCTTGGGGCAATCTCTTAGGAAAGCAAACGCTTGAGAACTATGAATTTTTACAGGGGAAAATACTGCTGCAAAGACACAAGTCAAATTCTAATAAAATATATGCAAATCTGTAAACATCTGGCAGAATTAGTTGCATTGTGGTAACTCTGAAAATCTAGGAGTATCATAATGAAAATTTTAGAGAGAAAGGTAACTATTCTGTAGTATTTGTTTACTCTAAGTAATATATTTTGAAAATAGGCAAGTCTTTGAAAACCAAAGTCCTTCTTTGATTCAGTACAGGAAGGTTCCCTTCTCTCAGAAGTTAAAGGAAGCAGCTGTTGTCTGAAAGTGTACAAACTTTAAGTATGGTGTAATGGTCCCTCTGAGTCAATCTCCACAGAAACACTAAAGATACCTAAAGTCATTAGGATCTCTTGGCTGTTTAATGTTTATATTTTGGTAGTGCCTAGGGTATCAGTCAATCCAGGACTGTAGGAGAGGTTCCTCAAAGAGCAAGTAAATGTCCTCTTTCTCAGTTTGTACTCAAAGGGTGTGGGATGGAACTGTGTGTATTGTAGGAACTGATTGCTCCACTGGCTGCTACTTTTAATTGCAGTGAAGGTAGACAATTTTCTTAGAACCAATATTTGTGGTGGGAATTTAGAGATCTAAATGTGATACTTATCTCTGCATCTATACATGTTTGCAATAGTGGTATAGTTTGTTGAGTGCTAGCTGGTCTTGATTACTGGTTAGGCCTCAGTTGTACGTGTTCAAAGATACACTAGATATTCCATATTGAAAGACTTATCTTTTATTTTTTAGACAAATAGTGAAGACAAATAGTTTGAGCTGGCAGGAGACACAAAACTCAAGAATGGTAGTTGACACTGGTGAATATATGAAAGAATGAAGGATTTCTGCAAGAGACAGGAAGAGCTTCAGGACAACTGAAGCAACTGTTGTATGAGATAAGAGATCCTGTGGTCAAAGACTGATAGCAGATAATCATATTTGCTTACATAGGCAATTTAACATAGTAGCCTATGAGTGCAAAGGACTTTCCTGGATAGGGTTTTGTGCTCGCTGCAAGTAATTCTATGTCAAAATCATGTTGAAACTGAGTTACCTCAGACAGTCAAGATACTGTCAGTAAGTTTAGTAAGTAAATTAGAACTAATGCTTTGAGATCTTTTATAAAATTTGGCAAGATGAATTACAGAGGAGTCAACAAAAGATAAGCTACAGAAAAGTTTGTTTAATATGAAAAACAAATTTGTAGACTTCGTTAGACATTTCTTCTTGCATACGCTCTTTTCTTTTCACGCACCCACATCTTCCCTTTCCCATATTCTCCTGGTCCTTTCTTTTTCTGATGGCACTGCATTTTTGCATCTTACGGGGTAGCTTAGAGATGTCTGTAATCCCATTTGTGGTTCTTTGTGCCTGATCCAGTGGTCATTCATTATTGGAAAGAATTCCAAGGCTTATAGATCAGGCTTTTCATAAAGATATGTTGGAAATATGTTATTTATTTATGTATTTTCCTTCCTCAGAACTGCCATTTTCAAATATCAGTTGTGTTTCTGTTGTGCAATTATGTTTGTATAAAAACTGAAAATAATTGAATAAAAGACAAAATGAAGCTATAAAAATAAGTCATTTTTCTGCCCTGTATAATGCAATAACTGTTACTGATTTGACATAAGGACAACTGAGGCCAAAATCCGTCCCTTTGAGCTTGTGTAATTGCCTTCCCATCAGCACTTTCTGCAGTGTGGGAGACAGACTGATCAGCAGAATCATGGCTTCTGCTTCTGAACGGCATGTTGTCCTTGAACCTGCTGTGGCTGGGGAAGATTCCAGGACAGCAGTCAGGTCGTACTGCAGCTGAGAATGGATGATCACTCTGCTGCAGCCCACATAAAGAGAGTTTTGGCATCTGCTTCCGATGAAGCCCTTCACCTTCTCCCGTGCTATGAGCATAGATGTTGTTACGACAGATGCCTGAGGTTGAGGGGCACTGCAAATGTGAGAAAGGGCTCCAGAAAGGAAGCCATCTTTAAGAGTGATTTATATGGATCCCACAAAAATTCAAAATCAAAAACAAAACACATACACACACACACAAACAAACAAACAAAAAAAACCAGAACTACAACAAACCAACAAACACAACAACAACAACACACCAGAAAGCCTAGCTCTTTGCTATAGCACAACAATAAGGTTAAATACTGTAATTGGAGCAAATGTATGCACTTTTATAATTAATTAATCATTATTTTCAGTGAACATTTTATAGGTCACAAATTCCTTAAAGTTAAACTCTTTCAGTATGTGAAACAGGTATAGTCAAGTAATATATCCTATCAGTTTGCTGTATTGATATTCACCATTAGTCAGTATTTTGAGAGGAAATGAACTTTAGTAGATGTCTTTTGGAAATGATTAGTTTTGGCTAGAACTAAGTATAGTGCAGGTGGGAGTATGCAATTGCTCAACCTGTACTGCTCATACACTGTAGTGCTGGCAAGACAGTTCCCCTACTATGTCACTATAGCATCTATAGTAGTGATATACGCTAGTATAAATAGTGCAGACTGAGTAGTGCTTCTGTGACAGAGATAAAGTCAAGGACTATAGGTAAGATCTTTACATTCACTTATGTCTTTTATCCTAAGTGGACAGCAACCAAATGTTTAGAGGTGAAACACCAATCCATTATAATGCTGTACCACATAGATTTCAGAGCCTGCAAGACCGTGCTATTGAACCTCAATGGAAAGTTTTATGTTCTCAGACATTCTGAACTAAAACTTGATGTTAAAGAGTGGTGGAGAGGGAATTAACAGTTCTCGTAACAAAGGGCAGCTCTGATTGAAAAGTAATCTTATATCCGAAAGCAGTCCTATTAGGACTGTTTAGGGAAGTTTACATGTGAAATTTCTACATTTGGGAAGTTCAAATTCAAAATCTTTGCACAGACCTGTATTCCCACAGAAATATTCCCATAATTGTTAGGTAGTGTGGTAAGAACATAGTCCAGAGTAGACTTTTCAAATGTAGCTTTGTAACATGTCTCTGAGGATTCTTGTTTTTGTGTGTTTTCCACCATGGGCCCAAGAAAGGTTATTAGAGTTGGCAGGAGGCCACAATAGTCTCAATGAATATTTTATTCAGTGTAAGCCTGCACTGGGTAGAATTTGGCAGTCTTGTAGAAAGAGGCTGCTGGCCTCAGCTGTCTTATGATGGCTCCTTCTGTCTCACTGGTTGCCTTCTTTTACTGAATTTAAAAGCTGTATTGCTGTACAGTCTGATGGTGATAGAATTCCCTTAATTACCTCCAAGACTGTCATTTAGCCAAGGGGATTCACTCTTCATTCTTGCAGGATGATAGTATCTGTGCCTTGTTCAGTGTTATTTCTCAATGATCCCCACCCGACACAGTAAATCTGGAAATGAATTTTCCCATTTTCAAGGGAAGAGGAAGGATTATTGCTGATTTTCCAAGTAATATGCCACCTCTGAACTTTGTTTCCAGGAATGCTCAATTCAAAGTGCTGATCTTCACCTGCATTCTTTACATCTGAAATAGAAATCCCCCACAAGTCTTCAAACACTTGCTATAGTTCAGATATTTTAAGTCAAGTAGGAGACTGTGAGGTCACAAGTCTGGTCTCCTGTGTAGTACATAACATTGTTCCTCACTTAATATTTTATACGTTGAGCCCAACAAGTTCCAGCTGGGTACTTTTCACTGGCTGTCCTGAACTGTCATGTTCTACTGCAGAAGAAAGATACTATAAAACGGACATCTAATGGGCATTCCTTGGATAAATGCTTGCATTTAATTTAATAACTTAGAATTTATGTTGTGCTTAGTCTTTCATATGACTTGTTTATACTTTTTGGAGCAGACTGTAAATATGCAGGCCATATTTGCAATGCATTTGTCAGTGAATTTTGCTAGTTTCTGTGTCCTTTTATCGACTATGTGATCTATTCCGAAGTGATGTGGGGCAATTTGCCCTTCCGAACTATCCATTTGAATGCATTGAGCTGTTTGTCTTCCTTGAAAGAAAGAAAAAAAAAAGAAAAAAAAAAGAAAAAAAAAAGATGTATCAGTAGGAGGAGATGCCAGCTACTGTAACACTCAAATGTCAAGGTCTTTCAAGGTCTTTTTTTTTTTTTTTTTTTGAAGCATGAGTATGAGTGCTGATGCAATGCTGGTGTAGGTGAGGAAATGAGTGATGTAACCATTTAACTAGCAATGCGTCACATGAACAGGACACCAGGCAGTAGCAATCGGGAAGCTACAGAACATTTATTTTTCCTCATCCTCTCTTTTCCTTTAAGTAAATCTGAACCCAAGCCTGATCTTCATCATTTTAATAACCAAATAACTTTTCAATGGAAGCAGATGCTTACTATTCTCTTTCATATTCCTCAGCATTATCAAAGAAAGAGAAGAGTCCAAATGACTCAACTAACAATGCAGGAATCATGAAAGGATTTTTTTTTTTTTTTTTGTCGACCACATTATCTGTATGTGTGTGCTTCATTCCTCTGGCAAAGATGAGGTTAATCCAGGTAGTTTAACTAGTCTTCACTGAGTACTCAGCCCATTCAGTGAAGGATGATTTATCTTAATTTACATTTATTGCAAAGTAAAACTTCACATTCAAGCAATTACCATGGATCAAGTTAACTTGTTATTCCAGAGCAACTTGTTCATGCATGTGGACATTTAGAATTTGAACCCATAATCTTTCAAAATCTTGTAATGATTAATTATCAAAGGCTTCCTCTAATATCCTCTATGACTTATGATGTGTATGTAAGCCCTACTAATAACATTGAAGTTGTAGGATTTTAGGAATGGTACGGAAAAAAATCTCTCTTAAGGTCTGTCTACAAAATAAAGAAAAAGCATTGTGTTTTCATGATGATTTAATTTGGGGAACAATTTCTGGACACAGTGAAATTCTTAAGAATATTTTAAAAATAAGAGCTCCATATTAGATATACTGTAGGCTAAACAGTGAACCTCACTCTTAGATCTCATTCTAAGACACACAGACCTGAAATTAGTAATTTCCCAAGTATTTCTGTCAAGGTCTGGCCACATTTCTTTATTACAGATTAAATATGACACCATCAGTGATATGCACATTCAAACTATTGAAGGGAAGAGGTTGTAAAGGATTTATGCTTTATCTAGTATGTTCTAATGTTTGTACCAGCTTTTCAGATTATTATAAAATCCTTCCTGATAAAAAAGTTTAGTAATTAATGCAGAGGACGGGTCACTACCACAGAAAGATCGGAATCGCCTGGTGTCATAATGACCATAAAACAATGTGCACTTAAATCTAATCAAATGCAAATTAACACATTGATATAGAAAGACTGTTCCTACAGGAATTGAGATTACTTAGGAAACAAACAGCTCAAAGAAATCTTTTGATAATTAGTTCAGAATATGTTCTCTGCTTTATGTATATAAAGATATATATATTGGGGCTTGTATGAAATGTGAAAGATAATAATTGGCTAGTGTGTAGAATGGAGAATGTAAATTTTTTGTTCAGATTCTTCTTGGACTAGACCTGGATGTCTACACCACATTCAACATGTTCAAGCTATTTTAACTCTGCAATATCGTATTGCAGAACTTAGTGCAATTAGCTACCCCTCTGTATGCTTTATTTTTTAGAACATTTGATTAAAGCAAATATTTTCTGAAACGTCTCTGAGATATCCATGATTGGAAACAGTTAAAGACAGGATGCTGAAAAAGGCAGACCAATGTTCTAAAGCAGTATGTAGATTTCTCTTTCTAAGAAGCCAGGTGACTGTATCTTTCTCAGTTTCAAGTTCAAAGTGATTGCCAAGTGATTAGAGAAGAATTCTCCCACTGTGTAGTGGAAGTTTGGAGTATTTGTGTGGAGCATGGGGTTTGTTTCACTTGCTGAATCATCTCGGCATGTTCTGACTGACCAGTTTCTTTCCACTTCTGAAGGCATTGCTTATTTATGACAAAGGTATGCCCTTTATATTTTTCTGTCACACAAAGTAGTTTAGAAGGTTGAAATACCATGATCCTCCTTAAGAGTACAATAATAAGCTTGAACTTAGGCTACATATTACAGTTCTTTTGGACTATAACATTATTGAACTCTTTCAGCAGTTTGGATGCTAATAATCTACAATTTCTTGATTGGACAGGCATTTTTAATCTGGTTCATTGGGAGTACTGGAAAGACCTTGTCATTAGGTTTAGTTCTTTTTCACTAAAGTTCACATTCATGCATGCAAACGTACTCAATAACGGCAAAAATGTCCCTTTAGACTTTGAAGAAATTGCCTCTGATAAACAGCAAATTTATGTTGTTACCTGATTACTTTTGTAGGGATTTTATAAACAAGACTGTCATAAGAAGAGTTTATGTTGAACTAACTAAAGATAAGCGGTACTGGTAGATAACAAGAATTTGCAGTGAATTTAAATGTTTACGTATGTTTTAGTGACCGACAGTAGGTCACTTAATAACAGGAGACCACAGTAAAGATATATCAAATTCTAAGGCAACTGGGAAGGAGTAACATTTCTTGAGCAAGTATAGAGTGTACAGAGGGAGTGTTTGACCTCTTGGATAAGGATGATTGGGCAGACAGTGGCCTCTAGAGGATGTTTTGAGGTAGAGAAGATCATTTTAACTGGTCCGAAGAGGCCAGAGAGAGAATACTCCTATATTAATTCATATCTTCTCGCAAGTGACCTGATTAAATTTGGCAAAGCAGTTGTGGAGGAGGAGAGAGTTTAGAGACTGGAAGACAGACAGTAGAGTATACGACTACAAGTGAGCGGTAAGCATTTGGGAAGCGCAGAGAGCTATGGTTTACTTGATAGCTTGCAGAATACAGTAACTGTCCATAAGATTTGGGTTGAGGCAGTCTAAAGCAGCAATGAGTTAACCTACAATACATCAAATAACAAATATGCCATTAAATTATTTTTCATGACATATAATCAAAGAGTAGCTTCTGATAGGTGATGCCTTCACAAGTATCCACATGTACAACCCATTACTATGTATGGAACTTGGAAAGGATGGATGGAATTTGCAAACTAAGTAAAAGAGGAAAAAAATCTTTAATTATTGTTCCAAAGATAAATTAATCTGTACTTATTTCCTTTTTTCCTATGAATTTGGGATTCAGTTTTTGAATGCGTTTATTACACCTTTTCTGTTCACCTTTATTTGACATTTGAAATGTTTAAACATGTGGTTGCCAAAGAAGAAGCCATCTAATATACTGGTGTTGCTTTTTAGCATGTGCTTAACCTGAAAATATGAATATTCCCCTTGAATAGAGTAGGGTTATTAACGATCATCAAGCTGAGTATTTTGGCCTTTGAAAGATTTAAGAGTCACTGTCTTTACCTTAATAGACTTAGACTGGCTGTCCACTACATTCTGTCATGTGCTATAAGTAAGAAATTTGAAAAAAAAAAAAAAAAGATTATTTATTTATTTATTTTTAAGTCACAGTAATTTTATGGGCTCCTTCTATTATAGTGATTATAAATTTTTCTAACAGAAATGTAATTTTCAAGATGTTCATACCCATTTGATGTGCAAAATGTTTATCCCTTTCGTTAGAAACTCAACAGCTAAGATTTAGTAGGTGATTTCTTTTCTCCTCAAGCCTTGTGCTATTAATCTAGAGCAATGCTATTTGCTTCTGTTTCACCAAGGGCTGGATGATCCATTCTGAGTTGTTCCAGAGGGCTTGTTTACAACTTACGCATGCACTTTGTTGTACATGTTTGTGCCCTAACATTTTTTAACAATAAAGCTGACTGGCTATGAAAAAAAATAGCAAAATTGGAACTGATGTAGCTAAATTGCATGTAAATGCTGCTTCAAATTGAAAGCATTTACTATTCATACACACAAAATTAGTGAAGCTCTATGTTCTGACTCTCGTGTTTGCAGCAATTGCAGTCCCAGCGGGGTGAACAGCCTGCTTTATCTGTCTCTCCTGACTTATGTCCCTTGCTGCTCTCCTTGTTTTAAAATTGTCTGACTCCCACACACTATTCCCATTTCCCCCTTTTCAAAATGTAATTGTATCAGAAGCATATCAATACTAGAAAGATGGAGAAAAAAGGTTCTATATGTATATCATGGATGTTGCAATTAATCCATGTTAAGTATGAACAACATCCCTGACTGTTGAAGTCAGTTGTATTGCTTGCTCCATAAGGCAAATGCCTCCAAGTGGGACTGATGTCCTAATTTTCCAACATGAAAAGATTTCTCTTCCAAAATGTAAAGGATGCCTTAGAGTCAATTTTCTGAGCATACCTTCCCCCACCTGTCATTTTTTACCTTGTATGTGTGTACATCCATGCACATATGCATTCTCACTCTAATATTTACATGCGATCTATGTATGTTCAATGTAATCCCATTTCTATCATTCCTATGCACCTGGCAATCTTTAATGTTTTTATCTTCACCACAGTCCTTCAAGACAGGCTTGATGATATTACAGAGAGGAATCCATGTGCCTTTTCCCAAAGTCGCAGAGAAAGACTGTTGCAGAGTTGGTGTACTGATTGCATGGCACTCACTTGTTTACTCTTTTTCATTTTAGCAGCAATATTTTATACAATTGGAGATTTGGGTACTTTTAGTTTCTGTGCCTTTAAAATTCTAATCAATGTGTCTGTCTGCAGAGAAAGCAGCCATTTTACCGGCACTTGTTACTTAATGTCACACTGTCCATAAGAAGATTTCTATAAGCTTTTATTTTATGTTTAACTGTTTTGCAATTTCATTCCAAACTATCTGAGATAAAAATAAATAAATAAATAAATAAAAATTAAAATAAGTGCGAGTAGAAGAATACATTTTTCAGATACAAAAATGACCATGCCTTTGAGAAAACTTGGCATGATAAAGGCAGGGATGATGGAGACAGGTAAACCAAGCAAGAAGATAGGAGTGGAAGGGAGATTTAAACAGGGTAAATAAGATAATGAGGACAGCTGGGATATCTATGCATAGCAAACAATTTGTTTGGCAAATTTGTCCTTGTTCCCTCTTTGTGAATTGTGTGTGAACAGATTTTTCTCATTTTTTTTTAGCTATTCCAAACTATTCAACAAATGTATCTTGTGAACAGATTAAACATATGCATTGCTGGTGGACTTGCTTTGTACCATGTTCTCATTACTGTTAGACAGCTGATGGCTTTGCCCATATAGTATTGGTTGTGTTTCTTCTCTGGTCAGGGCACTGAGCTGCTGCTGTGTGACCTGAGTGACCACTCTCAGCTGCTCATTCCTTACGGTGTACTTTTAAAGAACAAACGAGGGATAAAATTGTTGTTAAAAATCTCTCTGGTAAGATTTAGGAATACTGAACACTCTTGATAGGGTCAAGGTCAGTTTGCATGGCAAGAAAAGAAGGGCTATTTTCCACACAGAGTATATTTGCAGTGAATAACTTAGCTAACTGTAGACACTGTAAATCCACTTTGGCAGATGGTTAAATCTATGCTGTGACCCTCTTTTCCACCCCAGGGATTATTTCCCAAGTGTGGTCTCATCTGGGTTGGTGCTTTAATGTGAAAATATTTGTTAGGGTGTTACAAGGCCACGTAGATGAAGTTACAAAATTCAGTGAATAAGAAATATAATGATTACTGGAAACTTAACATAAGCCTCACCTGTTTTATGTTCTCCTACCCCCCCCAACCTGCGTAACAGTGATCATTGTAGTAATAAACAATGTATGTAGGGAAACTTACTTTTAGATAGTTAATAGTTTTACATGGTTATCCATCTAATCTATGGTTGAAAGAAAAAAAAATGTGTGCACTTACAAGTTCATGACACCTGTTTAATTTCAATAACAATATTAAGCAGCCATCAGATTTTTGGGACAGAAATACAGAATACTTCACATGTCACAACAAACATGTTTTTCATTATTTAAGAAAAACAAATAATGTGTTGGTAGCTCCACTGGAGTACTACTAGCAATGGTGATTCTAACATGTCTTTTTTGCTTACAGAATATATTTTGTTAAGAAGGCCAGAATACAATGTTTAGTCTTTTTCGTCCTGAGCTCACAGATGTTACTGTAGGAGTATTGCAGAGGCTGACGTAGTTTTTAGCAGTTATGTTGGTGTAACTTTGTCTCTGTATAAAAGACACAGTGAGGAAGATCTGTTAAAAGATAACAACTAAGTACCAGAAAAATCGAATACTGTATAGACGTTATCAGCATTATTGTTGTTGAGGTCTTTGGTATAAAAAATGAGCAATTATTTTAAATAAACACCATAATGTTACTCAGCTAGGTTTTATTATGATGGTGGTAGAGACTCACAATTTTACCATGCAATTATGCCAAGTGTTATGGTCTCTGTTGTGAGGTAAATAGGATTTAGGTCTTTCTTTCTAACCTGAAGGCAAGTCTGCATAATGGGGTCAATGTCAAGTATCTTTCAGCTATGCCTGTAAAAGAGATAATCAACATATTTAGCAACGTGCATTGGGTGTAGGTGGCAAGGTGCTGAGGGGAGAAAGGTGTTGTGCTGCAGGGGTGGTCTCTGTGGCAGGCAGTCAGCCACTGCCACGTGCTGGGCGCAGCCACTGCCAGGTGCCTCCACAATGGACACACCTCAGGACATAGCTGACCCCATCAGCTCTGTGGAACCTTTGTGATCGCATAAGAAAGGGCAGAAGTGTTGCAAAGCTGGAGTGGAGTGACAGAAGAAGGGGAGGGGGAAACAACCTTGTGAACACCTTGTATCAGAGGAGAAGGAGAGGGAGGAGGTACTGTAGATGTTGAAGCAGAGATTCCCCTACAGTCTGTGGATGAGACTACAGTGGGGCAGGTATTTCCCATGGAGAGGACCATGATAGAGGAGATAGCCATACTGCAACATGTTGAAGACCCCACACCAGAGCAGGTAGATATTTCCTCAAAGGGAAGTCTGTGGTGTTTCCATGCTGAAGCAGATTTATCCTGAAGGACAGCAGCCCACAGAAGAACTACTTTTAGAGTAGGATAAGTGTGATGAGGAAGGAGTGGCAGAGGTAGACTATTATGGACTGACCACTATGCCCTGTTCCCCATTCCCCTTGCACTACTTAGGGTTGTGGGTGGAGGTAGAGGATTTGGAAATGGAGGAGTGAAGTTTAGCCTGGGAAAATGGTTCATGAAGGACAGGTGTTTTAGTTTTTGTCTTTGTTTATCACCATTCAACTCTAACTGGCAACAAATTAAATTAATTCTCCCCAATTTGAGCATGACGGTAATTGGAGGGCAATCTCCCTATCTTTATCTCAATTTATGAGCCTTTTCATTTTATTTTCTACCTCTGTCCATTTGAGGAGGGGGAATGAGAGAGTGGATGGGTGGGCTTTTGATAGACAATGTCAATCAACACATAATGGTATTAACAAAGTTTGCTATTTCACATTTCTAAAAGTAAGATGTCAGAAAGAGTGGATCAGTTGTGTGTGCTGAAGAGTAACATCAACAATATATACATATTAACAAACTAAAATAATTGGCATTGTGGATGGTTATAATGTGGATTACAGGCAGTTGGAAATATAGGCTAAGTTTCCAGAGTATAAGTAAGTTCAAGGATATATTCTGCACTTTAATTTATATGGTAATGTTTCCCTTTGGGTTGAGAAAGTGAGAGGAGGAAGTGAGTTTGTCTAGAGAAAATTTGTGACAGCAAAGGAGAACAAAGTAAGCATGACAAGCGCAATAAAATTTGAAAATAAGTTGTGTTTAGTTTTGCTTAGTTTTGTCCCCTTTCAATTTGACACTATTGAAGTCTAGTTCTTACAGGTTTAATGAAGTTAAGAATTGACAAGACTGGATAACTGCAGCTAATTAGGGATGCTCCCCCCTTTATTGTATAAATCAAATTAGAGCACAATTCTCTTAAAATATGCATTCACAAACATTTTTGACTCTCCTGTGGCAGGTTTGATATGTACATGTATGTATGTGAGATGTACATGTATGTATGTGAAATTAAAAAAAAAAAACTTTTGAAAACTTTAATTTCAATAATTTATTATTTGAAAAAGAAATAGTTCACCAAAATTTAAATGCAAGCATGCAAGCATGTGCAGGGCCTACTTTCTTCTTGCTGTATTTCATCCAACCTCAAGAGAAAAAATCAATTTTGTCTTTTGTGCTTTCTTGCATAATTTTGTGGGCCAAGAAGTCTGACTATTTCACTTGTATGGAAAACTTCTATTTAATTCAGACTAATATAATATTTAATTCAGACTAATATAATTCTATATATACTGCTTTAAAAATCTTTGTGATTGGTATGGGGTTATATATATTCTGTGGCCTTTTATAACCATAATTTTATTAAGCACATTTTATAAAACAGTGTGCATTATATAGCATTCCATAGATAGCTCTTTCAAATCTTTTTTTTTTTTTTTTTTTTAATGTAAGGTTGGATATCTTGGTTATAAAACTATGTGTTTCATAAGCTGAAGCCAAAATACAGACCTTCTAAAGGTGTATGTCCATACCTAAGACAAATCCAGGATTTCCCTTTATTAGGCTACCACCAGGAGTTAACATTTGACAGTTGTTTTCTGTCTTTTGTGAAAAGAGCAGATGATGTCAGTCCAGTTTCTAGTAAAAGCTTCCATATCACAAAATCCAGTACCTTAATTAGTGCTAATTGGCATCCTTGTTGGAAGTATCAGTAGAAAGGCTAAGGACTGAATAAGCATGAAGAATGAGTTAGCCTCTCACTCCTGGAGGTGTACCCTCCAAAACACACGAGGCATTCAGGCTTAATAGAATTTGTGTTGAATATTGAGTTAAAAGTACTGCCAATCCTGTACTTTTCAGGAGAATTACATTTATTTATGAAAACAAAATGAATAGAAAAGTTATGGAAAGAGAATTAAAAACCTATAGTGATTACCTGATTAACAAAAAAGTATACCAATCCTTAAAAAAAAAAAAAAAAAAGTGTTAACAGTAAAATATAGTTCTTCCTCAGGGTGTTATGACTAGAAAACAACAGGAAAAGAAAATAAAACTGTAGGATTAATCTAAATAAGTAAATATGTAATACAAATAACCACACAGATGAAGGACTTGTTTTTCCTTCTCTTTCAAAAGAGGAGGACCATTGTCTATGCTGTTGTGAACATAAAAGGTGTTCATACACATTTGATTGACTTTTTTTTTTTTCTGTTATTATTTAGACTCCTGTTTCTACTGAATTTAATATTATTAGTATTTTGTTTTGTTCAGGCTCTGATATGTGAAAACACGTCAAAGTGTATTTTTCACATCTGAACCATTTATTTTCTTATTGATTTTGTTTTTCTTTCTATAAAAATACGCTATCATAACAGTGTATGATACCATACCAGTATATGATAAAATATAGTAGTGGATACATCCTAAAGTGATGGATACTGAAAAGATAAAACAAATCCAGCTGAAATTTAAGCTGGAAAATCAGTGCTGTGATTCCTGGTACTGCACCTACCCTTTAAGATGTTTCTGAGACATTCCTGTGCTTATTTTGTTTCACTATTTTGGAGCTGTAGAAGTTCAACATCTGGGATTTGGTCTTTCATTGATGCTGTGTTTTCAATGTTCATACTCGCTTAGAGTGAGTCCTTTGCTATGTCAAAAGATCATTTCAGGAATCAGCTAATTGCACACATTGCAAAGTAGAAGGAAATATATTTCTTCTAACAACAGCTGGTTTTAAAGCATGCTCAATTGAATATTTGTGGGCATGCAGCTTGGTGGACACCTTTCTTGTTCATTTCATGGGCTTCCTAACCACCTCCTTTTGAGATATGTGTGCTGGGTTCCAGTCCTGTAGTTGACTTAATCTCATTAGAGACGTTTATTTCTTCTGTTTAATTAAGATACCTTCTCCCAGAGTTCTGACTTCATGACTGCTAGCAGTAAATGACTACAAATCAGAAGCAAAATCTGCCCAGATCCTTCCTGAAATGTAGATATCTCTCTCAATCTCCCATTCAGTCATTCTTCACCCAAGAGAGAATCAGGAAGGACAAAAGTGTTTTGTGATATGACTTTGAGTTTAATGACCTAACCTAGCTAAGCAATTCTAAATTAACAACTTGCTGAAAGTGTCCTGCCTTCTATCTCACGTTGTATATCACGGAAACTGTTCACTGGAGTGTATCAACTCCTGGGGAACAGATGTGCTTTCAGACATGATGTCAAAGAACTTAATTTCTCACACCTTTGAAGCTGTGATCCATAGGCTCTGTTACTTAACTCTATGAAGAAAAAAATGGCTGGCATGGTTCTGACATCCTTAGCTGGGACTCAAGAAGACACATGCTTGCACAACAACTTTTATTTAACAGTGTTTTTGCTTCAGTAAATATATTGGAATGTAGATATACACATGCAGTAGGGAAAAGAGATATTTAACCTAAAGGGCGGTACTGGCACAATAATTAATAAGACATGAGAAGAGAATTTCAGACTAGCAGATCTATGAGGCACTGGATCAGCTTCCCAGAAGGAGTATTGTAGGCTACTTGCAAGTGAGTTTGCGTTTAAAAGCTGTTTTCACAATGGGAAGGGCCTCTCATTTATGCTTATTCTTAAAAATAGCCAAAAAATATGGATGCGGTCTCCACACTAGCCATGAGTATCACACTGAAGAAGCACAGAAGGTTTCTACATTGAGCTCTAAGACAATGCATATCTTTTGTCTACTTCTATCTGATTAAATGCTTCATTATTAATTCAGCTGCATACTTGGTCATTGTCTAGGTTTTCAGACTGCTATGGCAAGACTATTGTCTTGTTCCAGGAAACAAGACCATATCAATGCATCCTGTGTCACCTTCACTGCCTAATCTATCTGATCTCTCCCAAATCCAGCTCTGCTTCTGTTCTTTCAACCCTGTCTCTGCTTATTTTTTTCTGTTCCTCTCTGACCTTTTCTCCTCCTTCTTTCCTGACAGTTTACTTAGTTTGTCTATCCGGGCTATCCTTCCTGTTCTCTTCTAATGACAACCTGGGGGGATAAGCCATAAGTACTGCCCTTTTTATGCCTAAATATTTCCTCAGCTCCAGTCACACACCTAATTTATACATCAACCTGTCGTATTTATCACTTTTCCTTGTGGTGAACTTGTAAAAGTTGTTCTTTTAACTTCATCTCTGGAGACTTCTGTTCTCTCACAGTTTGTACTTAGAGGGTTCTACTGCTTTTTATTTTTTTATTTTTTTTCCCCTCCTCATTCTTGCTACTCTATTGTCATGAATCAGTTATAATTTTAACCTCATAGAATGGCTAAATGTGGAATCTGTGTGACTGCCTTTAAAGGATTTGTCTTAAAAACAAACAAACAAACAAAACTTGAAGGAGCCTGCATAAGGTATGTATGCATAAGAAATAAATGTATGTGTGTATATATATATATACGCATTAGAGAGACACTATGTCATTCTTCTGTGTGCAGATGAGAGAAGCAGAAGCTGGTAGGCCCTAAAAACAAACATTTACATGTGATCAATGTGTGACAATTACTGGAAAGCTTAAATCTCATTCATATTTAGACACACATAGATGATCATTACAGATTAAAAACTCTAAATAAGGGAATTCCACAAAGACCTTAATTTTGACCCTCCAAATGAAGTAATAGCCTGGTTAAGGGCTTGGTTACAGGAATAAGTAAGAGCAGACTGTTTCATATCTCTACTGGATTTGGAAATAGTGCAAAGAGTATGTAGTAGTTCAGCAATGAGGAAGATGAAGTTTTCAGGCCTTGAAGGGTTGCACAAACCCAGTTACTGTCAGCATCTCTTAGTAAGTGAAGAGTCCTGATGTGGTGCTTACTTGATGTTCATATTAAATCAGTTCCTGAACGAACAGCCTTTGACCCAACAAGTTGTACCATGTCACACTAGCTTCATTTTAGTTACTCCTGATTTCTGTTATTGGTAAGAGTAAGCAAGAAGAAACTTTCGTGTTACACAGATGTGCACAGAGAAATGACAAGGGAAATATTTGAAATTCTTCCCCCTGTTTATATAAATATTTATTTGATATACAGTTCTTACTACTATAAACAGTTTCCTTAATCAGTGTCCTTAAGAACAACAGTTCAAACAAGTACCTTGAAAGCTGAACTACAAAGTTTTGGCACTCTCAGGCTTATATACAGAGATTTCTGTTAGCCATTTCATGTTCTCCTCACCAAAAGACTGATTGTTCCCTGAAGTAAACTGGAACAACATCTGGGATGCTCAGTTTTATGGATTTTGTTTACAACTCTGATGGTCTGTTCTGAAGTGACCATGAATGATGAACATAGTAAGAGTGATGAGGAAAAGAGGACCTGTGTAGTGGACAATAGTCAGCTAGCTGTGCTCAGTCATCCTGATGCCTACATTCAGATCACATAGAATTGTTTTGAAACAGGAATATTTAAGTTCTGAATATACTAAGCATAATTAATTTATCATGTTTATCTATTTATGTACTGTATTTAACTTTTCATAAAAGCCGACTATCATTCATATAAAATGGTCATCAGTCACAACTGAATATTACTTGGTTCAGCAGTGGTACTGACTTCTGGACTAGAAAAGAAATGTAATAAAGACTGGTGGAAACAGTACTGCTCCTCTCGGAAAAACAAAGTAACTGATTAATAACTGAACTAGAAATAGAGATAAGATGATAAAAATCAAAACAAGGAAAGGAATTATTTAGAAGAGAGTAATTAAAACAGGAAAAATAGTAGAAGAGCTGATGTGTTGTAGTAATAATAACTTCATACTCATCATTTCACCTAACATGTTCCTGGTGTCTCCCTTTATCAAGGCCTTTGTTTTCTGTAACACCTCAGTTCTTTCCATTTGCATTAGTGGGAAAGAAAATGAATAACTTTCCAATTAATTCAATATTGAAAGGGGAAAAAAGGTTTCTCTGGACTTACAAGGTCATGTATTTTCATGAATGCTGTTAGCTCAGCTGCCCGACACCCCTGGAACTAACCTGGAGGACATGGAGGCCTTGCTGGGGAGTTACAGGCCCTGATACTTTCATTTGAAAGAAAGGAAAGTTTGCCTTGGCTAGATCTGATGTAAGACAAATGTATTATGGCTATGAGCTTTAAATTAATAATTATTTAAACTGAATTGCAGTTATTTGTATTGGAGATCTGGTTCCTCACAGAGCTATAAAAGTTAACATAAACAAGTCTTAAATAAAACACGGAGAAATTTTTTCAGTCACACTGCAATATGTTTGATCTGCAGGAATTACAGGAAAGAATATCATATGCTCTAAGCAAAAATAAAATATAACAAATGAATGCAAAATGTAACTGAAACATTCATAGTGGTGCTTAAAGGTATAAAATTAATTCAATTGGAATTTTGCTACTATAAAAAGCATCATTTGTTAACTGAGAGCAGCTCAGTCTTTGGCATCTTTTAACAGGATTAATGATCATAGTTCCTCTGTCCAACTTTATAAAAAAATAAAAAATAAAAAATAAAAGAGCCCTGTATGCAGCTCTGTATTTTTACTCTGGAGAGCTTCTCCCTTCCCCTCAGAGTAATTTCTCTAAAGAACAGCACCTTTTATCTAGAACAACAGACTCCCCAAGCTGGTTGCTAGACAGAGGCTAGAAATCACGCCATAGTGCAAGCAGGGTTCATGTGTTAATATGCTGATCCACTCTGTCAGACATCAGCTTAGAATTGTATCTTGCCAAAAGCACAGGTGAAATATGCTTTGTGAGCAGAGCGTTGACCTGAGTGGATAGAAGTTCATAGCTTAAAACCAATGAAAAATGAGTTAATGCAAGCTGGAAAGATTAGGCATGAGTGAATTTAGGATTCAGGGGGAAAATGCAGGAGCAAAAAATTGTTACTTGTGCTTATAAAGGGTGCTGTGAGAACGTCACGTAGGCAAGGAATTACGTAAGACAGTTTGCTTTTATCTACCCACACAGAATTTTGCCTGTGGGTGCACATAAGGATTAAAGCTCTGTGCAGTGTTCAGAACTCTTTACCTCTCCAAATTAAATGCAATGCAAGTCTTATACCAGGTCTCTGTAATGCTATAGCTCCCTGATCTGAGAAATAGGACACAGTCTTTAAGTCAGAAACATTTGTCTTTTTACTCTTCAGTCCCTAGTTTCATTCAAAAGCAATACTTAAATGTATGTGAAAAGCAGTTCAGGGACAAAGGACTTGGAGTGTCTAGCTGGATACTTTGGAAGTTCCGATAACTCAGATGATTAACCACATAATGAGTCATTTGTTAGTAGATAACTAGATTTCATCTGTATTTTGATTATGTTGAGACTGCCATACAGATTAATTTGCATGCAGCTTATGTCTGATGAGGCTGATCCACATAAGTTCCAGCTGTTATAATGTATATATATAACATTTTATTCCCTATAGGTTAAATCTATGAATACCTTGAGGTGTCCTGCTAAGAAAAGGACTAGCATATGTGCTAACATATCACAGTAATAAAGCCTCAGATTTTCCTCTCTTCTCTGGCTGCCCAAACTTGCTCTTTAAAAATTCACCCTTGGCCATATCATCTCCTGGAAGCCCAGCAAACTAGGAGAAGAAAAGAATAGAAATAGTAAGAGAAAATACTAGTGATCCTGCAAAAGATGCATGTGCTCTGCCTTCTTGGAAGAATTGCCCTAGCAGGTACTAAGGGGTACTGAAAAGGTCTGCTGATAGTATGGCGTAATGGTGGTTGACAACAGAGAAGAGAATAGCCTCCCACAGCAGCATCCTGGTACATTCTCTGCCACTGCTTTTTGTTGGCCAACCCTCCACCTGACATCCTTGTTTTGGAGTCAGGACCTACTCCAAATCCTTGCATCACTTTACAGAATTTGATTCTAAACACGTATGTTGTCTTCCAAAGACTGTAGCCGTTGTGTGCTTGCGAATATCCTTGAGTGCGGGGGCTTTCATTCACCTTTCTGATGTAAATGTGTTCTAAAATTATGCCTGTGTATATGTGTGTATGTATAGTTTCTTCAAAATACTAGATGTTTAGGGTCTCAGAAACCCAAACAACATGTAGATTTTGTAGGAAACTTTGCTGCTTGTTTTTCTTCCACTTCAGGTCTCTCCAGCCCTTGTTTGGGAAGTTGATGTATTCTGACAGACAGGAGCTCTTACTAGATTACGAGCCCCTACAAGTCACACAATTGAAAGATACTTCCCAAAGACTTAGATCCCAAATTGGTCCAATGACTTCAGTATATAGATATAAAATATTCAGATAGATAAATGAATTCAAACTTTCTTTTTTATTTCCTTTCCTTTTTTTTTTATTACATAATACCATAACTCTTTTTTTATATAGTCATTGCTCGGCTGATACCTATAAGGCATGCTAAATTGATTAAATTATGAAATAGTAGTAGAAATTTTGCAGCTTCCTGCCATAAATCTTTTTGAATATTTACTGAAAATACGTTACTTAACAATGTGATTGCTTAACTTCAAATAATTCTGAAATCTTTATTTGAGATTAACTAGATATAGTAGGTAACTAGATCTCTAGTTAATTCCACATCTAGATCTAGATCTCTTTACTCTGAGGCTCTGGAACAGGCTGCCCAGAGAAGCTGTGGATTCCCCAGTCCTGGAAGTGTTCAAGGCCAGGTTGGATGGGGCTTTGAGTAACTTGATCTAGAGAGAGTTGTCCCTGCCCATGGCAGCGGGGTTGGAAATGGATGATCTTTAAGGTCCCCTCCAACCCAAACCATTCTGTGATTCTATGTCCACTGCACTTGGGCATCTGTGAACCTGGGGAGGTGGGTATCTGCTGGCAGCCCAGCCCAGTGCAGCAGGTGACCCAGCTCCTGCCTAAGGAAGCCAAACATTAACACATAATCATACTGAATAAGGCAGGGCTGGCACAGGCTAACAAGTAGTTTCCAAGCCATTCTGGCATTGTGCAGTCCATTGTCTAAAATGTCCTGAACAAAACTACTGAAGGAAGATATTCCTCCCAAGAAGCTGCTGCTTCTATGATCTAGATAATCAGATCTCCAGCTAATTTTAAAGAATTTGAATTCTGCTAAGGATAACCTTGCAGGCAGTTTGACAATGTGATGAAAATACAGGGATGGAGTATAAGCCTGGTTTTAGGGGAGGTGCTGAAGAAATAATTCCTTATATGGTTTTGATGACAGCATAGTGTTAGCTTAAAAATAGATTAACCATGTTGCATAGCTTTAATAGGGGATTATTAAGCCTGTAGTTGTTGGTATGTCTAAACTACTAGATCACAGCCACAATTCACATGTTAGTAACAATCCTGTTTTTTTTTTTAATAGTTTAAAATACATATTGTGGAACCAAGCAACAAGGTCATGTAACAGAGAGAGACGTGTGCTATTTGCAAGCATACAACCGTATATGAATGGAATGGAATGTTTATTAGCATGTGTGTATGTACACAGTGTACATGTCTCTCAAATCAGAAAAATTAAGCCCTGTATATTAGTTATTCAAACACTTTTTGCAAACCATTGGAGCTGTTCCACATTTCATAATTGCAACTGTTTCATGTACTTGGGGAATAAACCATGTGCCTTGTCGGAGGCACAGACAATAGGGAGCTTCTGCCTACTCATGATTTTACATATTTTTCAGCTAACTCAGAAGGCTGAATATAATATTTAGTATTTGGGAACTCTGTGTAGATTTGTGACAATGGAGAATCTATTAAAAATGGTTAGATTATTTACCCTTTATCTGTCCCCCCCCCCTTTTTTTTTTCCAAAATGCAATTCTAAAAGTATTAATAAGCTAAATCAGACAAAGTTAATTCCAAATGAGTTATCAATTTAAGTTGTAATTATCAGTAACTTCATTTAACTGTCATGGAATACATTTTGAGAGATCAAAGCTAAACAGAAATAAAATATTGGTGCAGGAGAAGCATTTACAGTAAATAATTTATTCAATGAATTGTTTCTCATTATGTTTCTGAACTATCTGTGGCCAGCTGACTCTGTGCCTTCCAAATTTTTGTTGCTTGATGTTGGCAAACAATTTTTGATTGGTGGCTCTTATGGAAGTCAGATATGCCATTTGTACATCAGCATATCTGACCGCATGCAGTTTTTCAGTATTAGCTGCTTTGAATTGTTTATAAAATCAAGCGAAGGATGAGATATAACTGATATTTGGGCAATCATATAGAAGTATAATTCACATAGCATGCCTCTCTTAACAGATGTGGCAAAGTACAGTTGTCCTAATTACAAGCATTCAAATTTATTAATTCAAAATATGTTTTGTATTCTGATTTATATTCATGGTAAGAAACATGTCTTGAGTTCTTCTAGTATGCGTGTGCATGGAGAAAGAACACATGAATAGTAAACATGTAGAAACAGTGATAGAAAATAACAGATTTTTACTATATAAACATTATTATGTAATAAAATGTGAGAGAGTAATGAAGTGTTACAGTTAAAATATTGAAAAAGTCCTTCCAAGGTGACTGAGCATGTCATCTTTCAAATTGTCTACTGGAGCATGCCACTGCCAAAATAATCCACTTGCTGTTTAAGTTCAGTTTCACTCAGAATCAAAGCACACTCTACAAAATGTGTTAACCAGGATGCAAAGTTTTGAAGTACATTTTGTTGCTCAGCTATGAGCAATTTGTGATGAGCAGAGTTCACAAATAAGTGAGAAAAAAATGGTTTCAATTCAAAGAGACCTTTCTAAAAAGTGTGGAACCTGCAGTTTCAGTCACCGGTTTCTTTGTCGTGCAACAGTGATCTCAGTATGTTGTGCCAGGGGAAAAGAAAAGGATGTGTATCCTATTTTGACATGCAAAATGTGGAACACATGTCAGATTCTGAATTTTTCACTGCTTTTGTAGAGTTCACAAGAACATACAGTGACCATCATATATTATATCTATATGGGACACCACTCTGATCTTGGGAGATTCAGGGTGAGAAAAGGTATTTTTGCATATGATTTCTTGGACTGCAGGCAGAGAGAGACAAATAAAGTCTGTATCATGACCTGGAGTTGTACAAACTGCCAGGTATCTCTGCTCTCATCTTCTGTATTGATACATCAGGCTGCCATTTTCAGTGCCCCATTTTGATGAATTGGTGGAAGTGCCTCTAACGGCACAGTTTCTTCCCAGATCAGAGGGAGGGATATCAAATATCATTTACATAGAATATAAGGTGAACAATATAATCTAACTCCCAGAAAATTTAAAAGACTTCATGAGATGTACCTATCAGAAGGTATACTTCATTTTCATTGCATCCAGTCCTCACTGGTAATGAGTTGAAGTGCTTATGAGACTATATCAGGGAGGATTTGATCACAAGAACAGAAAGTGAGATGATGTGCCCAAAAGTAGGCTAAATATTGTGTTATGTAGATTTAGACATGCAAAAACACACAACTGCTTGTAAAGAAAAGTTAATCAGAAAAGCAAAAATACTATTCCCCTATAGAAGTTCTCCCACTAACGTATTTAGTAGAAGCTTAAGAATTAAGATTAGGTGTTCAGCTCAACTAATAGGTATTAGTCCATTAATTACATGTGTGTGTGTGTGTGTATAGTTCATATAGATTCTATGAAATGATACTGGTGCAACAAAGATCAGATTCTGCTGCTGCCGTTATGCTTTTTGTGAATTTCTGGCTGCAGCTCCACACTTTGGAGTTCTTCCTTCTACATCGGGCATTTGGGCATTTTCTCTCTCTTCCCTTCCCTAAAATTTTCCCTAAAAAAAAAAAAAAAAAGAATAAAAGAAAAAATCTATAATCCTAACTTTTTCTTTTTTTCAGTCTTTCAGAGTAATGAATGCAGTGTGGATCCTTCTGTAAATTTGCAGGAGAAACTCTGGTACCCTGATTCTTTTCCTTAAGCACCTTATTAAAAGCAGGGGTGTTAAACTTGTTCTTTTAGGACAGCTACAGGCTCCACCCGTTTGATGCTGCTTGTTGTCTTATGTGTTGATATGTGTTATACAGTACAAAAAGTAGATAAAAAGGCTTAAGTCTGGGAAAAAATATTCCAAACGAACTCATATTCTAACTTTATCACAGTTCAGTTTCAATGCTGATTTTAAATTTTAAGTGAACATATAAGAATTGACACTGAGCAGTCTTGTGAAAGGGCTGTGATTTTGAAGCTATATGTAAGAAAACGTTGATTACAGTTCCTGCTTTCTAACGTTCCTGGGGTCAAATTGTGCCCTCATTTAACCATAGTTTAACCCTTCTAACTCTCCTGGTATAGCCCAGAATGAAAATGAGAGCAGAGTGTCTGTTCCCATTTCAATACCTGTCCTACTTACCAAATATCAACAATGTATTCAGTGATATTCTCTGTCTTGCAGGCAAGCACTTATCAACAACTTTAGTAAATCCTGACATTCTAATGGAAATTAAATGAACCATTTGGTTACCATGCAAATAATCATGTTTGTTTTGTGTATGGCTTTATTTCTATACCAACTGAAGGAGTAAAAAGATAGGAAATTGTTAAGGATAGAACAAAATCAGAATGAAAGAACTGAGCTAAATCTAAAGGAGTCCAGCATTTCGGATATACTGAGCTCTTGTTGAGGAATAATTTCTTATGAAGGAAAGGCAGGTTTGTCCATGCTGGCTACACAGCTCAGAGGTCGCTGAATACAATTCTAACTATTGACCTTTCGTTGACATTAAAGGTCCAGTATTAAAGAACATGATTCACTAAATCATTGATGCATGCCACTCACACGGATTCTCTGAAGCACATCACTCATGCTGAAAATAGAATGTAGAATCTGCACAAAAATAAATATAAATCACTGTTTTTTTTCCTCCTTTTTTTGATCATATATTTAGTTTCAGTTTTATTTGTGGATGTCTTGCAAGTTTGGAAATTCAGTGATTAAGTGAAGTATCAGGTATGAAAATACTTCATTCATTGTTAGAAAGCATTGTTCACACAGCATTGAGTAGAATTAATAGGGAGATAAGTATGTGTATCCTTCAGGTACTAGAACAGAGCATTTTCCTCCTTGTATGTTTTATATTTGTCTTATATATGCGTGTGTATCTACATATAAAGTACTTTATTTATAAATATTATTTTAACATTTAGGAACAGTAAAATTTCAAAAAAAACTGATATTTCAGTAAGAATGAAATACATTCTTTAGTTCCCGTATTCAAAAGGCATGATAATTTTACAGATTAGCAACAAAATTTAAAATCATGTGGGTACTTAATTTTACACATTATTTACTTACATATTTCTTTCAACACTTGTGTGGAAGTAGATATAATCAAAACATCATGTATATCCTTGAAGTTGAAAAGGCTTGTTGTTTTGAATGCCTTGTGGGAATTTCATTGAAACATTAGGAAGTTCTTGCTCTGTACCCTGCCTCTGCAGCTTATTTCTGAGCTAGGTTTTTCAAAGAATTTGTTGGTAGCTGCAAGTATTTTCAATATTATGGTTGATATTGCAGAGTGAAGGTATTTTTCCTTTGGTAACATCTTGAAACGTTTGAAGGAAAATGACATCATGATATACCAGAGGCTTGAATTTTAAAGTTCTTGTGCTTACTGTCATCATCTAAGCCTTTTACCCAAAAACATGGCATGTATCACTGGCTACAAAATGAAAGAATATTCTGTGGGCATTAATCATGAATACTTCTTTTTAAATAGAATCTTGTGTAAAAAGTGTGTAAAAAGTGTGACATGGGTATATTCTGGTTGTACTTTCATTTACTTGCCTTAAATATTGTCCCTAACTATGTTTACTGTGTTTAGACCAGTGCTTTTTTCCTCAGTGCTGCAACGTTAAAAGTGAAACCTATTAAGCTGTCCAATTATAATTTTTACCAAATAATGCCATTTCTCATAATCAAAACAGTGTTTAGTAATGAATTAAGTCTTTATTTCAGGGAAGGTCTGTAGATGAGTAGCTCTCTGAAAGACTTCAGTGAAGAAAATATATCTGAATGGCTAGGAACAAAAATACTAAGAACACTGCTCATCCATATGTAACAATAAATAAATGAAATTTGTATAGGACGTAGGTTGCTAAAGAATGAACAGAGAGGGTAAGAATGGTAACTAGTTTTAAAAATTAAAAAAAAAAAAATCTAGACATGAATTGCCAAATGAAACTAGAGAAAGAGGAAAGGTGGGTGGACACATGCACACATATACACACGCTTGCACTCAAGAGAGGGGAGAGGAATTGTGTCTTTTTTAGAGGAAAATGTCTGCTTCTCTGATCTATTCTAAACTCAAGTAGTCTTTTATTAGTTCAGTCAATAGCACACTTTCCCATCTGTGTAAAAAGAAGTCTTCAATATACAAATGCCAGAGTGCAAAATTTATCCTTGAGCTCACCTTTGAAATGCCAGCCATCATACACCAATTGAAGGGAATACCCTCATAGGAGATCAACTAAAATGTTGACAAGCTTACAGCTAGACTGGGAGATCCAGACAGACACATGATGGGGGTATATCTGTACTGAAGTCACGGTGATGTGATGCACTGTAGTGAAATACAGAGAAGATTTATCTTCAGACTGTAGGTAGGTTACCTCGGATACTGATATCAGCCTAAAACAGCAGAGAACTGGATATGGATGCCCATGCTCCCTAGTGAGGTGCTGTGGATGTACTTTGAAAGGCAAGCACCTGGTCTTGGCATTATTTCATCAAAAGCAAACTTAATGCGCAAGAAAGTATCAGAGCAATGCAGTAAATAAGAAAACAGTTTGGTCTTGAGAATTATCACATGACAATCAGCAAATAGATGTTAATAAGGTGCATGTGTGTTTGAGTTTGTGTATACAAACTCATCATACATTGCTTTTGTAACTAAGCTTCATTACCATTTTATTCCCTAAGGAACTACAGAGAATGTGTTAAATATCTTAGATAAATTGTCTAGTTAAAAGCAAAAGTGAAGTATTCAGTAGTGACCACATATTGTCCGTGCATATTTCCCTTTGATGTTTAGGAAAGGGTCTGGCTCTTGTTTTCCTACCAGCATTAGCTCAAACTGAATATCAATTAAAACTAACCTATTGTGTTAAAGCTTAGAGATCTCTGTGCTCCTGTAGAGGAACTGTGCCCTTGGGTTATGACAGTATGTCCCTAGGCAGGATCCTGAAGTCCTTAGGGTTATCTGTGCTGCAGATGTCTCTTCTCTTTGGTACATGTCTTAATGAGTCTCTCTGGACTCCATTTCCCCATTATTCAATCTCTCTTCTGAAGTTCAGGGCTGCCAGAACAGCATCTTATCCAATCTATTTGCTAAGACTTCCCTTGTTGGCCTTCTGCTACTTTCACCTTCATCTGAATGGGAGGCACACTATGTAAGCCTCACTTATAGTCCTTCTTTTCCAGGCTAGAATTTTGAAATCTCTCTCTCTCTCTCTCTCTTTTTTTTTTTTTTTTTAACTGTTATGCTTCTTTTCTTCTAAATACTCAAATTGATTTCCTAATAATTTTACTCTGAGAAATAGGAATAAACACAAGAGGGTTCAGATGAACATCAGAACTTTTTCTGACCACTGCAGCCTCACATAATGTCACCTATCTGTTTGCTTTTGTCCTCTAACTCTTCTTTCTCTCATATCAACATACATCACTCAACTTTCAGAGCTTTTCTTGGGATATTCTCTTCATCTCTGTTATCTGATGTTTATTAGTGAGCTGATTCCTTCCTCCAAACTCCTATCTGGAAGCATCTAGACACTTTCTTCTGTGTTTTCTCTTTGTTTTGAGAGGGCCATCCTCAAATTATCATTATATCCCGAGTTGGAAGGGACCCATAAGGATCAAGTCAAACTCCTGGCACCGCACAGGTCTACCCAAAAGTAGACCGTGCGAATAAGTGCACAGTCCAATCGCTTCTTAAATTCAGACAGGCTTGGTGCAGTGACTACTTCACTGGGGAGCCTGTTCCAGTCTGCAACCACCCTCTCCGTGAAGAACCTCTTCCTGATGTCCAGCCTAAACTTCCCCTGCCTCAGCTTCACACCGTTCCCACGGGGTTCTGTCATTGGTGATTACGGAGAATAGGTCACCTGCCTCTCCACTCCCCTTCGCGAGGAAGTTGTAGACTGCGATGAGATCCCCCCTCAGCCTCCTCTTCTCCAGGCTGAACAGGCCCAGTGACCTCAGCCGCTCCTCATACGTCTTCCCCTCTAGGCCCTTCACCATCTTCGTCGCCCTCCTCTGGACACTCTCCAACAGTTTAATGTCCTTTTTGTACTGTGGTGCCCAGAACTGCACACAGTACTGGAGGTGAGTCCGCACCAGCGCAGAGTAGAGCGGGACAATCGCTTCCCTCGACCGACTAGTGATGCCGTGCTTGATGCATCTCAGGATACGGTTGGCCCTCCTGGCTGCCAGGGCACACTGCTGGCTCATATTCAACTTGCTGTCAACCACAGCCCCCAGATCCCTCTCTGCAGGGCTTCTCTCCAGCGTTTCATTGCCCAGTCTGTACGTATAGCCAGGGTTGCCCTGGCTATTATGGCTATTATGTCAGTGTTTATCCACACTTTCTTCTTCAAATCTCTCTTTTAAACTCTCCTTTACTGTGATGCCTACAGATTCTTTCCCAGTTCTGCCTCTGGAGCTAGATGGATACCATTCACTTTTTGTTTTCTTTGCTAGGGTGCTTCAAAATCAATCCTAAGGTATTTCTGGAGAGCTTCTGATTCTTGTTTGGAAACTTGAGATATCTTATAATTAAGTGTTTTATGCTCTGAGGTGAAAATCAGCCCCACACAGAGAGCAGGCTAAATGTGCATCATTTAAATCCTAGAAATGCATTCAAATAGTCTGAATGACCAAAGCTAGAACATATGTATAATTTACATGTTTAAAATGTAAACATGTTATTGTTGTCTGTTTACCCAAAAGGTTTTGACTACAGACAAAATGGATTTTAGGAAACTCTCAGATCTAATTACCTTTAAATTATCTCCCCTTTTGAATATGCAGATGGTAATAGATAGAAGATTCACATTTTTTAGTAAGAATCAGTCTATGTCATGGGTTTGCATATAGCACAGGTGCAGAGACCAAGGATTCATTCCACACTGGAACAGAAGAAACCTTGCTGGATGCAATGAACTATGTCTGAACCCCACTCCTTTGGTGGTAACTCAAGAGCTTCATATACTGTTGTTATTTTAAATAGATGAAAAAAAATAAAATGCAATTTTGTACTTTAAACTGGACTACTATTTTTTTGTTTGTTTCTTTTTGAATTTCTTTAAAAGTTTTGCAAGATGAGATAATAATATCCTGTAATTTGGATTACAGCACACCACAGGAGGCCTGTTTGGGTATAGAACACTGCCTTTTGCTGTGTGAATATGTATATAACTGCAGGATTGTCAGTTTCCCCATCCACTACCCCGTCCCAGCAGGTTCCCAGTATTACTGTGGGAGCACCTGAGGATACTCACTGCTACTTGCCTGTTAGCTCCAAATTATCTGGATTTATAGTACAAAGATGACACTTGAAAAAATTGTCTTCTCTGTGTCTTCCTAGATTCAAAGGGCTCTGCTAAATGAAGCCCTGTCAAGGTGTATAATCTACTCATTTATTTTTCATCAGTTGGAACTATGGACTTTTTGTCTTAATAATGCCTAAAATTAGCAGAACTGGTATTGATAGTTAACAGATATCATAATGATAGTTTTTCACCCGTGCAGAATTTGATTGTATCTTTAAAATAATCTTGTAACTTTCTGATTCTGAAGATTTTGAAAACTGACATGTTCTGTAGAAAAGTTTGTGCTGGTTTCCCAGTCTTGAGTGCAACTAAGTCTGGAGTGATCTTGGGTTTTGTTTGATTTGTGTGTTGGGCATTGTGTTCTGTATAGTGATTTACTATTCGTGTTGAATTTCCTGTTTGTGTGATTTGAAGAAGTGCTTGCTGTGTACACAAATCTATGTGGCAATTAAATGTGTAGAGCCAGATAAATACAGTGAAGTAGATGGACCCTGCAAGTCACCAGCTACATAGAAGACAGTCAAAAAAGGGATAGCATATTGCATCTATAGAAGAAGCAGCTTGTGCAATGGTTAATGCTCCTAGAACAGTGGAAACGGAGATTCTTATGTTTTCCTGATGCCTTATGCAGAGGACTGTAAAATCAGTGATTTTTACTACGTGGTTACAAATATGTAACACAAAGCTTACACTATATGGGTTTTATGAGTTTTAATAAAGCATTTTCATACAAGAATGTAGCAAAATAGACCCTAACTGCAAAACTGAGGCATACTGATACCTGGCAATTTGGTTTGGGTCTACTCATAAGAAGAATGGTTTTGAATGAAAGAAAGAAAGAACATTTAGCCAGCATAGTAACATAAAGATAGTGCACATGTGAGTGAGACAATACATTGTATATGCCTATAAGTTTCTGACATTCTTGAAGGGTTTGATATTGCTCTAATAGATACAAGCAGACAGAGTTTTTTATATGTTGCTTATTCTACCACCATGCAGACACTAAAATGGATCCTAGCCAATCTAGCATGGTAAAAAGCAACAAGTACCCATATTTTTGAGAATAGAACTGATACCCAAGGTTGTACAATAAGCCACAAACATACACCCAAGTTGAAAAAGAAAAAAAAATATGAGACATTTTATATACACTAGATATCATCAGTATTTATGTCAGTTTGAAGATGAAGTTGAAAGTCGGTACAAGAAACACTAATATTTTAAACTGGTCATTTAAGTTTTCATAGTCTTCCTTAGTTTCCTTAGGTTTTGTTTCTGTTTAGACTTGTAAGCCATGGAAAAGCACTTCACTTTTCTCTTCAGAGTATTCACCAGATAAATAAAATTTCAGATTTATGGACACTGATGATTCAGTACAATGTGTAGTTTTCATACCAGTTATAAGGACTATTAAAGAAGTATTTTTAGAGTTCAAGTTTAAATATAAATATCTATATATAATAGAGATATATAGATATATGCACTGGTGAAAATATTCTGCCACTTTCTTTCATTTCAAACTGAATTTGGGCATGTTTAATCTGGCTTGATTTTTGTACTAAATTGGCCATAACTTCAGGGAGTTTGCTGTGGAGTATGGTGCTATCTCTTTAGCTTTTTAATGTGAATTAGCTTGAAGTGATCTTTTCAGAAAGAATCATATTTTGTAGCTCTTACTCAAGTTTTCACTCAGTCTAAACTGTGTAAAATTTTAGACCTCTACATTAGGAATGCAATTAAATTCATAGAACCATATAATCATTTAAGTTAGAAAATATCTTCAAGATCATCAAGTCCAAGCATCCACCTAACACTATCAGTCCACCACTATACTATGTCCTTAAGCCCAGTAAACACCCTCTCATTTATTAACAGACATAAGAATGATGTCATATCATATCATACAATCATATCATAGAATGGCTTGGGTTGGAAAGGACCTTAAAGATAATCTAGTTCCAACCCCACTGCCATGGACAGGGATGCCACCCACTAGATCAGGTTGGCCAGGGCCTTGTCCAACCTGGTCTTAAAACATTTCTGTGGATGGGGCATCCACAACTTCTCTGGACAACCTGTTCCAGTGCCTCACCACCTTCTGAGCAATCTAAATCGTCCCTCTTTTAGTTTAAAACCATTCCCCTTTATCCTATTATTATCTACCTGTGTAAAAAGTCTCTCCATCATTTTTATAAGCCCCCTTTAAATATTGAAAAAATTCATTGAAGTCTCCCGGCAACCTTCTCTTATCCAGGCTGAACATCCCCAACTCTCTCAGCCTTTCTTCGTAGGAGGGGTGCTCCAGCCCTCTGATTATCTTCATGGCCCTTCTCTGGACCCACTCTAACAGGTCCACATCCTTCCTGTGCTGGGGGCCCCAGGCCTAGATGCAGTACTCCAGGTGGGGCCTCAATGAGGGCAGAGCAGAGGGGGACAATCCCCTCCCTGGAACTGCTGGCCACTCCTCTGTTGGTGCAGCCCAGGACGCAGTTGTCCTTCTGGGCTGCAAGCGCACACTGCTGGCTCATGTCGAGCTTTTCATCTACCAGAACCCCCAAGTCCTTCTCTGTAGGGCTGCTCTCGATGAGTTCTTCGCACAGTCTGTACTTGTGTCTGGGATTGCCCCAACCCAGGTGCAGCACTCATTAGGTTCACGTGGGCACACTTCTCAAACCTGTCCAGGTTCCTTTGAATGGCATCCCTTCCTTCTGTTGTATCAACTGCACCACTCAGCTTGGTGTCCTCAATCCTTGTGTGATAATTACTGATACAAATCTAGCTTTTGGAAGGTGATACTGTATATAATTTCATGTAAGTATTTAAGGAACTTTCAGGGTAAGAACTTGACCTGTAATGTCTCTCTCCAATCATGTTAAAGAGAGCTTCTAGATGATTGTCTAGCTTAGTTTAATATGGAGCTGACTTTGTAACATGTATGATATAGGGACATAAATGATCCAAGTTTAGTATAAAGAAGAACTATCTTGTATTGGCCTAGATTTGTAGAATGATATTCAAGGCCTTCCTTACACTGGAAATATAAGCAGCTACCTTACAGTTGTTTAAACTAAATATCTGACATTTAGACAACTATTGCTTTGTTAGAGGCCATGAATAGGGCAGCAAAGCCTACATTAAAAAATAACAGAAAAATGAAATATTATCTTGGGAATTAAAGCATCTAGAGTGTCCCTGAGAATATGAAAAGTCTTGATTGTTTTAAATCCAAATGTATATTAGATTGGCTTGGGGTAGTGTTTAGTCTCATGTTGCATTTTTACTGAGTAGAATATTAAGTAGCTGCCGGATGCTGCAGACAGGTGTTTTTAGAACGTCTGCCTTTGCACATTTTCACATACCAATTAACACTCAGATATGGTAGCACTTTTCATCCTCTCCATACTTCCTGGTTTCTAAGAGATCCCCACAAAATTCAGTTATGCAAGCAAAAATTGCTCAGCACTGCCTTTTTAGAGGCAGGGGAATTGAAAGAGGCTGAAGGAGATGACTATATATAAGACAGTCCACTGGCTGCATTAAAATGGGAGCAGCGTGGCCCCAGATAAAGGAAAATGTTTGTTTGTACTGACCTAGAAACAGGATAGAAGTTAGTCTGCAATTTAAGACACTTCTGCAAGTATTTCTTTATGTCATCTCCCCACCTAGTCAGGAAAATATGTTGCAAAGCACACCTTGAGTGGTGAGTTTAGGCCCTTACCTTTGACCAAAAGCAGAGAGAGTCTTTGCAGAAGAATGCAAAGGACACTTATGCATGGACATTTTCTCTGATTCAAGCCAAAAAGTTTTGATGCAAGCTGCTCTTCCTAACTTCAGTCAACTAAAGTGAAATTAGGTTTCCTGTGGTTTTTGCTTGTCTTTTGAGCAGAGTTCATAACTGGAGATGAAATCCCTGCAGCAAATGTGAACAAACCCAAGGTCAAACTTCTGTCATTTTTATTTATTAAAAATGAGTGTTGGTAGGAACTTGCATTTGTAGTATTTTAGGGTTAGATTTAATCTTTAAAATACTTTTGTAGTAATTAATCCTGAAGATGTCTATCAGGAACCAGGTTAATTAATAAATAAACATAGAAGAAGGATATATCTACATGTTCCAAAAATCCATATCAGTATATCCTGAATTTCCCTGCAATCCACATTTAATATATGTTTTCTTTGCACCACTTCCTCTGCCTTCTGATATAATTCTGTGTGCAATGAATTTGAAAACCTGAGGTCTTCAGATTTCTGTCAGGTAGGTGTTTGTGCATATACCTGTACTCCCAATGATTCTGTTTTAATTTCAGTCCCTTTTTCCCTGCAGTGCTCCACTGCTGACAGCAGGATCAGTTGGTGATGCTGGGCAGTGTTATTATGGCAGGATTCCTGACTCTGTAACTCTTGTATAGAATCTCATATGCTGACTCTGCCAAATAGGCAGAAAATTTTAAAGCTATATTAATACCCTCTGAAGTTCTACAAATGCATTTGTAGAGGGTGTGTGGGGTTATGGCATCTATGGCAAAGCTAAATAACCAAGGAGGGAATCTAGCATTTTAGTCTTGAAAGTGGTCTTGTATACAGATTTTCTGCCTGACTACCTCCAAAGAGTACTTCTTATACCTGCTATGTGTCCTTTATGCAGAGCACCACAAAACATTTTAAAATAAATCAATTAAAATTGAAGATAAAGAATATTTTTAAGGAAGGATTTATGGAAGGGAGTTGACTTGGAGAGACTAGGGGAGAAAAAAATTATAATTGCATGGAGCAGCAGAAATAAAAGCACGATTTCTAACTTTAGAAGTTTTCATCCTTAGAGGGGTGGGGAAGATCTCTGTTCAGAAAACAAACAAACAAACAAACAAACAAACAAAAAATACCAAACTTTTAGGAAAGTGTGTGATTTAAAGATGTCAGGGGCTCTTATACCCTTCTGGTAATATAACATCGAATTTTACACAAAATATAGTAACATATAAAAGTTTCTGTTTATAACACAGGCTCTTGTATATAAAGAAAAAATGAAAAAAAAAGGCTTGCAGTCATTAGACATAAGATAAATTCAAACATAATAATTCCTAAATTTTGTTACCTGGAAAATAAGTCACTGTTGCTCATATCTCCCTTATTCTGAGTGTCCTCACATTTAAAAGAAAAAAAAAAAAGTACAGAGGCATGACAGATAAGATTTCCCCAGCATGTCTGTAATATCACTTTGTGATATGAAATTTCCACGCAGAAAATGCTTCTCCTGCATAAGAAAGGAAAAGTATTGAAAGATGAGCATATGCACACACACACACAAGTAATTTCTTAAAGATTGTAATCAATCACTGTTGTTCCTCCATGGTAATAAGAGCTACTGCATCTCTTTCGTCATGCTAGCTCAGTGCACTTAGACATTTCAATGCATCATTCTTTTGTAAAATATGAGTAAGCAAAAGTACATCCTAGAATAATAACACTAGAAATGTAGGTAGGAATTCTCCAGGTCTCATTCAGTTTTTTTACAGAACCCCATGCTATTGCCTTGCTGACGTTGAAATTTGTTCCCTTTTCTCAGCAAGCATGTTTCAGAGCTTGTTCTGTAGCTCTGGTCTTGCTCTGACCCTATCTCCTAATCTTTAAGATCACAGACAGTCGTTGATTCTACCATCACTGTCTGTGGCAGCTTTGAAAATGTTTTCTTCTCTCTCCACTAAATGTGTTTTGTTGTAGTTTTTGATGATTTGTTTTGGTAATCTAGAGAGCACACAAGAAAAATAAAACAGAAAAATAAAACAATTGATTTGATAAGTAAAATATTGTTTTAAATAGTGTAAAAGCCTAAAGGAAAGACTCTCTAAAGTCTCTCTAAAAAAGTCTCTCTAAAACAACAACAGCAACAACAACAACAACAACAAACTGTTTTAATCCTTAAGAAACACATCAGTTTCAGAAAAAAAATGCACAAATGCCAGAACCTACCACAGCAGGAGAGAATGGAAATACCATAATAAATGTATTTGTTAACTTTATTGGAAAGGTTACTCCACATGTCATGACTTCTATTAGAGTTCCTGTATTGGCAAAGCCACGAATGAAAACTCTTTCATGCTGTAAAATCTGTTCTGTCTTTTCGTTTGAACCAGAGCATCTGTATGCAATTTGCAATGCAGAGTTACATATAAAATATCAATTAATATAGATACATTTCAAAGCTTGATAGAAGAAATGTCAGGTTCCTTAGATATGATATTCGACCGTTGTTGGGAAATGTGTAGTTCAGTTGCACAAATAAGTTTCCTAGTTGCTGTATCAAGCATTTCCATGAAATGGTTTGGACCTGGAAGACACAGTTCAGCTCTGGCATCTTGGACTCTACTGAGACTGGGACGACTTCTGCCAGGTCAAAGTTTGATTTTAAAGAGATAAAAGTGTAGTCAATGAAGAAACTGGGATTTATTTAAAAAGTCATGCTACTGTTGTCATGTATGGTAAATTTAGAGCTAACAGAAATGTTAATAAGGTTTGTTTGTGATGGAGGTTTTAGTGATGTCTTCAGGGACAGAAAACGTCAAATTATTTTCCCTGTAGGAAGCCCTTGAGTATGTTGTTAGCATTTGATGCTAACAACATTTAGTCATTAGTGACCTGCTCAGTGCTTAAATCAGTGACCTGAAGGAGACAGACCTATTACCAATCCACTGAAATGATCTTTTCTGCACTTATAGTAAATTTTCAACTCTGGTACATTAAGAAAAATCACCGCTGCATGGCCATCAAATCCATACTTCCGCTTGCATGATGGTGTGTGATGACTGTGTCTTAACTTATAAAATGAAATATCTGTAAACTCACACCAGCTATCAAGAGTTCATTTCCTCACATTGCGTTGCTTGCTTATGTAGCAGTACATGCATCAGTGCCCTCTGCCAGATAGACCTGTTCAAATCTGATCAATTTTGCAATTGTCTCACCCTCTAGTGGCTTGACTGAGAAACAAGATGTAAATGATGGTTAAATTTGACTGTTAGTACTTAAATTCTAGGATGTTGTTTGTTGTATTTTCTACTGACAACTGTGTTGTCTCTGTACTTGCAAACTACAGTGTAGTGGCTGACTAATTCCAGTCTGCCTAAGACTCAGATGCTGTCCACTACTCTGAAGATCTTGATTACAGGGGATGTCAGGTAAAATATTTTTTTTCCAATTTTTTTCACTGTTTATATAAGCTGGCCAGATAAGTTAGTTTGGCAGTTTGAAAGGGTAGTGGTTTGATATTATTTGTATCTAACATAAAATCTTTTTTTAGTATGTATCTGAGTCCTGTGCTGTTGAAATCAGGCCATGAATTTTATTCTCAGGGAAGCATGTACACTATATGGTTGGGTGGCACAGAGTCAACACAAAACAGTGCACCTAGTTTGCTACCTTCTTTGCATACCTTCTTTGCTTTATGCTCTGTCTCTTCATGCTGATAGAAAAATATTCTCCACAAGAGCTTTTGATGTCCTATTCATTTATTGATAAAGTCTATCTAGACTTCTAAATAGCGATACCTGAACAAATCAATTAACTAAAGGATGCCGAGATAGTACTGATCTCACTGCTGAAGTCTCTCTCTGGGCTTTCAAAAAAGATGCTATGCATGTTTGTACTTACAGTGAATGGATATGTAGCATTTAATACCCGATGGCAGGTGCAAATCAGGTTGATGGAAAAACTGAGATTTAGAAGTATGAATGTATTTTATGCTTATGGTAGTTTTTGCTAGAAACAGGCTGTGTGACAGCTTCTCCAAAAATATGTTGCTCATGGTCCAAGCATGATTGAGGATAGTATAATATAGTGATATACTTGTGATATATTATTTTATTTAGCTTTGTTCCACTACCATTCTTGTATTCTCTTTTTAGGTAGTGTTTTTTCAGGGTATCAGGAGTAGGCCAACTGAACAAATTTCATGAGTTAGACCTCATAGTCCTGCACACATGTAGCTCTCAAATTGTTTAGATTTTAACAGCAAATCCTTCACTATGAACAAAATGTTTTCAGATTTTAAAATATTGAAATTATTTCAATACCACTTTCTCAATCATTTCTGCTTTTTGGTCAATCTAGGACATGTTTGTTGTTGATTTCTACCTTACCTTTAACAGTTATATAGGAAAGTAAACATGTAAGTATCCAAGTGGATACTTACAAAATTGGAAAGACTGTGAAATTGGGCACTCTTTCATATAAAAATTACTTAGAGTATTTCTAGCTTTTCTTATGTTTCTTCTGTTCTCCAACTCATGCCAGGTAATGCTGGGATAGTCTTTTGCACTAGTCAGCATAAACAAACAAATTGCTTTAACTTTCTGCAAGTATTGTTCATGAAAGTCAGGTTTTTGTTCTCTTCTGCTGGGATTTACTGCAAGGAAGTAGTGGAGAAACACTCATTAAAATAAACAACTACCTGTAGTAAAGTAAAGCATAGGCAAGAGTTACTGTGTGTTGCAAAAGATAATGATGTTTGAAATATTTGTACTAGACATTTAACTCTTCTGTACACCATTGCATCAAAGGTCTGAGCCTTAACAGTACAAAGGTCTAAGCTATATGAATCAGACCGTATTGACTTTTTTTTTTTTTTTAAATCCATTTTACATAAAGCTCTATCTTCTGAAAGGATTTTGGATAGAACTAGCACAAAATAGGTTGTGAAATGAGTTGCCATGTGTTCTCATATTGCAGTTCAGGATAGTTGTAAATGAGATGTGAATTTTCAAAACTGGTAAGTGATGCTAGAAGAGAAGCAGGGGAGGAAATGTCTTCATCTGAGAGGACTGCTATTTAGTATACGGTAACTGGCTTCTGGCTTCTGTTTAAGACATGAGTGCCCTAAAAGTGAGGTATGTGTTTTGGGGGGTTTGTTTGTTTATTTCTTAATAATGAGGGTGTGGTAACCAAAGCTTCCCTGAGTGATTCATGTGTTTTCAGAAGCTCTGATGATATACCATGTCTATTTGCATCACAAATTCAAATGCAGTACAAATAGAGTAATTATTCTGTGTCTAAAGAACTTGATTAATCTTCCTGTCTGTACAGAGCAAAAGAACTGTTACAGCTCAGCTTTGTTTATATTACACTAGAAAACAGGTATTTTAACTGGGCATAGGGAAGCCTCCATTATGGAAAATGTGCAAGTTACTGAAATTGGTAGGTCATAAATTTCAGACAGAAGGAAGTTTTTCACAGGTAGAATTCATTGGAAATACTTTTTTTTTTTTTTAATTTGTCTTTAGATGAGTGTGTGTGACAGGGTATTGTCTGACAGATCTTATTCACTCCAGCCAGTCTAACTAGATCAGAGAAAAAGAAAAAAAGAAAAAGAAAAAAAAAAAAAAAGAGAGAGAGAAAGGAGTAAGTTGCTGTTAAGGGAACTTGATTAGAGAAGCAAAAATGCAATGAGAGAGTTGGTCCAGAGGTGACATAAGGGAAGCTACAGATTCAGGAGCGGGGGACTTGGAGGAGGTGGAGAACTATTGGGAGTTGATATAGATTCTCTGGAGCAAAAGCAGAACCTAAATCAGACAACTCAACATGAAGGAACATGAGGAGACAGGCAGAGAGTGAGTGAGTTCACCAGATGGAAGACAGGGAAAGCAAAGGCTTAAAAAATAAGGAAGAAAGGAAGGAAATGAAAGGAAAAAGGAAAGGAGGGAGAATGGAAGGAAGAAGAAAAGAGGGAAAGAAAGAAGGAAGGAAGGGGAAAAAGAAGGAAGAAGAAAGATAAGGAGGAAGATGGCAAATGAAAGTGCAAGTGAGCTTTGGAGATAGAGAAAAAACAACCACGGAAAAGTAGGAATAAAATGTTTTGCAGCCAAGTGAGGAAAACGGGTCTTGTAGGAGAGATCAAAAGGCACTTAATTTGATAACTTAATAGATTTGATTGATTTATTTATTTTTGAGATTTTATTATTCTTTATTTTATTATTCTATTATTTTATTCTTCTTTTTTACTATTCTGTTTTTATATTGTTTTATATTCTTTTTTATTATTATTCTGTTATTCTATTATTTTGTTATTCTTTAATTCAACAGCATTGATAAAACTACTGAATAATTGTAAAACATCCAAATCGCTTTTATGATTAGCTTTTTAGCACTTGTTTCAGTACCATATTTTAGGACCCTGACACTTCATGATGAGAAGTTCTGTTGTATTCTATGGAATCTGTTATACTTTGTAATTTTTTTTCAGTACTGTAGAATTTTACAGTTAAAACTTTCAGCTGTTACACAACCTTGCAGTGTAATAGTCTCTTCACCAAAGCACCTGTTTTGTCTTGTGGCACAAAAGGGATAATAACACCAAAACAAGGTCAGATTTTCAACAAAACTTGTGGGTCAATGACTGTTGAGCAAATTCATTGATAATACTCATTTGAAAATTTATCATATTATACCAAATCAGACCTTAAATTATTAGGAGTTGGAAGCTTGCTTTCTTTGGTTTTCCATGAAAAGCATGGAAAATCTGGGCACTTGAAAGAAGCAGGGATAGTAACAGTCTTTAAAAACTTAATTCTAATTTCAAAAAACAAGGTATGTTAGATCTTTGGGTAATGTTGTACCAGATTTTGTTATTGTTAATCTAAAGATTTTTCTAAGAGGCTACTAAATGAATGAGAGTAATTGAGCATTCAAGGCACTGAATTGCTACTGAAAATACTGATATATATTCTTAATAAGCTAAATTCTGCTTAAATTTACAGGGGAGACTGTATCTCAGATTTATTATTTTTACACTGTAGGCTGTTTTTTTAAAAGAGGCTCAACAGTTTAACATGTAACCTGTATTTACTTGCTTGCAAAGTTGGATTGGCAGTTATCTATGCAGTAAACCCAAAATTCAGACCTTAATTTCAACCAGATAGAAAACCTAATTTTGGGGTACTTAATACAAAAAGTGCAGTGATAGTGTACGTTATATGAAGTCATGAACTGGTATCACTTATTCTGCTGTTTCAGGTTTGATCACATAATTTTGAATGGTAAACTTTGTCCAAAGTAGACTCTATTCTGAATCATATTACCCTAATCTAGCTTTGTTTGATCAGATTACATTAATTTCTTTGCAGCTGCCATAAAGCCAGAAAAACAAAAAAGCATGAATCCAACACAAAAAAAGGAAGGTGTGTTAGGTAATTAAACGGAAATGCAATTATAAGCTCATATCTGATCTGGAAGCATTATATTTCTAAATGATCCAGTACTGAAGACTGTGGTTTTGTTTTCTGAGCTAAACAAAATTGGATTACAAAATGAAATATCATTTCTGAAAATTGTCTTTGATATTTAGCATGAATTAAGAGTTGTATAAAAGATATAGCAAGAAAATTTTATTCTCTTTTATGAAGGGCACACACAGCAAAATGTGGTGTAATAAACTATGTGTAGACCATGTTTGAGTTTTTTTTAAACTATTCTTGGAGCTTCAGTGCCACGTAGAGGTAACAATCCTTTTGGGTGTGGGATAGATGAGAAAAAGAAGTAAGTTTTACAGATTATTGAACGTCATGTGTATTTGATTTTATTGTTGTTTGATTTGTTTTATTTTGTTTTGGTTTTAATTCCTTTAATCTTTGCATAAAATTGTCGGTTCTAGCTCTTTTAGATGAAGCATACAAAAATTTTCAGTTTCACCTTTTAATGTGCATTTAAAGCAATCTTGAATTTTGCCAGGCAGAAAGTAAAAGTTGACATAAATATATTAAATTCAGAAACCTAAGCATTTGGGTCATTCCATAAAATGATTCCCAAATCATAAAAAAAGTCTCTCAAAAGATTTGACCCAAGTTTTTCATTCTGGATGATAGATATTTAGTTCAAATTATGTCCTACACCATAAGTATGAGCATGAATTTTTACTATGTATTATCTTTCAGCATCCCAGTGAGACTATTACAATAGACAAAGCTTTTGAGGGCTGAAGGCACAACAGACTCCTGTTTTCCTTTGGCTGAGACTGATATGGTAGAAGAGCTAGTACAACATCTAGAAATGATATAGTAGTTGTTGAATCAAGATTTTGGCAGCCTGTACAACATGAACTGTGCAATTTCCTGTTTTGATTCTGTCTTCCAATAGCAATCTACATATTCACATATAGAACAGGTTTTATTTTGACCCACATATAGTTTACCATCTCTGTAGGACCAGGTTCAGTGAATCACACCATGATTTGCTTTGGAGTCATTAGAAGAATGGGGCTTAAAGTCTTGAGATTAGTTACTGGACAAACCTTAGCTACAGGTAAATTGTTTGCAGCTCCTAAAGTTTTTGTTAGGTCAGTCCTTGAATAACTTTGCTGAAGAGGAAAATTTAGAAAAATTCTCATTTTAAACCTATTCTAGAATTAATAATTAATTCTATAATATTTTATATACTAAAACAGTTAAAAATCAAGATAATTTTGGTTTTTAGGGGTAATCACTTCCAGATTTAAGGAGAATTAAATTTGATTATTGATTGAATTGATTTATTACATCTTCTGGTATTAAAAACTGAAAGGGAACCTCACACTAAAAATTACTATAGGGATTGATAATATTTGGAAGTTATTAATGTATATCACTTTATTGTCATGAATCGCATTATAATAGGAGATCCTTAGTGACAAGTAACTTCCAGGAAAGAAAAGCCATCTGAGAAACAAAAATATACATTTTTCTTAAAGCTAATAGGAGCTGCCCCCCTACCTAGGACTTAGTGGTCTGTGCAAGCTAGATGAATTCTTAAGAGTTGGCCATGTCAACAATGGTCCTTGAATGTGGTTCACCATCATTTGGTCTCCTCTATTTTTATCTCAGTCTCTGTTCCTTCTATGCTGGCTAATTTACATCCTTTCTCATATTTGCTGTCTTCATCTCCTTTCACGCTCCCGGTATGCCAGGACTCTGGAATTCCACTGTATGATAGACCTTTGTTAATAGGTACAGTAGTGAGGGTAGAAAGAAATAGTAAAATCATCCTTCTTAAGAGACTAATACATGAATACATTAATTTGTAGGTTAAAAGTTACCTTCAGTTATGTCTTGTGTCATTTATAGGGCTGCTATTAGATCTTGTATGATTTCTCATGACATCTCATATCAGTTTGTATTAACTATATGATCTGTTATGTAAGTTGTAAGAGGTTATCTCATGACAAAATCACAAGCAATGTACGTTATGACTCTATGTTCACGGAATATCACCTCTTACTTTAAGAATAAACAAGCACAGAGGGCTCATCAGAGATTTAGACGGGAATTTTTTTCCCAAGCACATAACAATATGCAAATACCTCAGGATCAAAGGTAAGTCAAAGAAAAATGGCACCGAGTAGAATAAGTCAGCTCAGCTAGCAGCCTAACTACATGACAGACCCACAGGCAACTTCAGAGCTGTCAACTTTACTGCCTGCAAAGCCCACCAAGGGGCCAGATGCTGCTGTGGGATGAATATTTTCTGCAGTTTGGCATCTGGGCTCTATGATGGCCTGTGTGTCATGTTGGATTGGGAGCTTTCACTATGATGCCTGGGATGGACACAGAGGAAATCAGATTTACTGAGGTTAATGTTAATTAAAAATAAATTGTTATGACCATTTTTAAGCCTAGTTCTACTTAACAATTATTAAAGGGCAAAAATACAGAGAAAAAAAAAAGAAGCTTTGCTTTATTTAAGAGCACGTATTTAAATTATACATGCTTGCCATTTATTTCTAGATTCTCACAGTTTTCTACTGAGCAAAAGTGAGAAGCATATCTATATACATGTATACAAAACCCACATCAAATAGGGATTTACATGCAAGTTATCAATTTGTTCAGCCCTGTATCATATTCAGTTTAGACACAAAATTTACTTTCTCTACTTTGATGATTAATGATAATGAAACTAATGAAAAAGTATTCAGATTTACTTCATCTGGCTAGTGATTCCGAGTGCATCAGAAGTAAAAGTTGCCCTTTTTTTTTCTGTGATAGGATTATTCTCAACACTCTGCACTGCACTTTATCTCTGTTATAGCTAGAAGGAAAGTTTTAGACCTAAGGGTTTTTAATTTGCAAAATCACTAGAAACAGGGATTTTGTGTTTTCCTTTCATTTTTATTTTTATTTTTGAGTTAAAATACTTTTGTAGATTTCTAACAATTAGAAAAATAGTGATCAAGTGCCATTTACATGAGATATTGAAGTCTTCAGATGTTTTCTTGACTGGCTGACATGAAATTAAAAACTTACTTTAACTAGAAAACAAAAAGTATTTGACTTACTTTTATTGGTCTTGGAGGTTAAATTTTTTTTTTTTTGAGGGTAGCTTTCAGCTGGTAAAATCCATTAAGAACAAACAAAGCCAGTGTCTGATCTGAGGTGAACTCCAGCTATCTGTGTTCTGGTATAGTGCTTCTGGCACTATTTTCACTATTTTGACTGACTACATGTGCCAGAGATGGATGAAATTCAGCCCTGAGCAAGGGACTAGCATGTAACCAGTAAATCACTTAGGTCCTATTTAACCCTAAAATTTGAACATACAAGTGCCATTTGGACAAGAAAGCCTGTAATTTGGGTAAGAGAATTTGCTACCTGCAATCACAAATAACCATGTAGAGACATGTTCCCTGAAATATAAGGGTCTTATTTTTCAATTTGATTCATCTAATCCAGTCTTTATTTTATTTTTGTTCCCAAATCTGGCTTCTTTTTTTCTTTTTTTTTCCCTATGAAAATGAGGTAAGATTATATTTGTTGACTTCTGAAGGATCAGAAAAGTACTTCACAACATTTCTGAGTGCATTCAGAAACTACTTGAGGCAAACAAGACCAGAATCCCTATGAAAGTCTTTAAATGCTGGCAAACTGTTTGTTGTAATCCTCCTCTGCAATGTAAAAAACCTGTGCCCTAGTGAATTCCTCTAAATCACATTCCAGAAAAGAGAATAGCCAAAATCAAAGTACAAGAGACTTTCTAGAATTTTTATGACTGCTCTACAGAAATTGCTTTCTATTTTCATACATACAGTTTTTATCGATTTACTAATCTAATAATAATTGAAAACTTAAAATTATGTGGGGTTTACCAAGGATTGCCCAGTGAAAGACAAACACACACACACACAGAAAACCACTAAAATATTTGATATGGGTTGAGTTGTGGTTACTGCAATGAAGTAGTTACATGTATTTAGCCGACAAGAAAAAAAAACAGTCTGGAAAAGGATATTTTGGGAGAAATCCTGGCTCTGCTGCGAGGGACTTAATCCAGTTTACAATATGTATTAACATTTTCTCTTATATTTGTGTTTGAAATGTTTGATCTGCCATAGTGTCTGAGTCATCTTTCATAATATCTTTCCATTGACTCTAAAAGAAACTGAATCAGACTAATGAGCTGACCCTTTTTTCAGTTCTGAACGAATGATTGCTAAATATGTAATATGAGAGGTTTGATCAGTTTTGATAATGTAGCCAGTAAAATAGCATTAAACCCCATCAGGAGACCTTTTGAAACTCTAATAATAACCCAGTAATTAGAACAAGTTTGATGTTTTTCCAGTATTTGTGTATGTTTTTCTTCCATTAAATCAAATCAGAAGTAAATAAAACTTTAATAAAACCAGAATGAATGAAGATATTTCATTCTTTTACTCTGTAATTTGCCCATGAACTGATTCAAGCAGTTCTAGATATTGGAACATCAGCAATCAAACTCAAAACATCAGCAATCCTAAGAAATGAGATGGACTAGATGATCTTTCAAGACCTTGGACTGGATGATCTTTCAAGGTCCTTTCCAATCCCTAATATTCTGTGATTCTGTGAAACAAAGTTAATATATGTGACAGTTGTGTGTATCTCAACTGCGTTGTCTCTATTATTGTGAAATCCTGATTCTGATGGAAAAGTAATTATTCATTTATTTTTCAAGATATTAAAAATCCCACACCTGAAGTGTTTATTGAAGTGGGCAGACAAAGTCTTGGTCACAAAGCTGGTGAATCTGATGTATGTCTTAAGTTTTTGTGTCTGTTTGTTTGTGTGTGTGCATATTAAGAGTACAACAGGGGAAAAATAGCACTGTAACATGTTGCCTAGATAGGCTGTGGATATCTATCCTTGAAGGTTTTCAAGACTCATCAGGACAAAACCCTGAGCAACCTGGTCTAGATTCAGAAATGACCTTGTACTGAGCAGGAGAGTGGACTAGAGACCTCTGGAGGTCCCTTTCAGCCTGAATAACTGTGATTCTCTGATCTTGTAAAAAAGTGAGTGTGTAAAAAGAAATAAATATTAAAGGAAATTTGGGGGTTAGAAAATTCCATAAAGATTAAAAGACAGACTGTCTCTGCTTAAAAGAATGTTGATACCAGAGCTTCCTGTGCCCTGCAGGGAGCCACAATGGTTTTGAGATTGTTCCCAGAGGTTTCACCTCTTAAAGTCTCTACTGTAGAGATTGATATTACAACATCAAAGATGACTCTGACACATCATCCCCAGCAGGTAACCCCATACAAGGTTAGTAGTATGCTGAATGATGTCATATTGCAGTAGGCAAATACTATGTTATTACTTCTGATTTAGCAAGAAGAACACTTGATTGATGGAATTATCAAACTAGGACTTTGAAAGGAGTAAATAAGTGAACCTCCCCCCCCCCCCCCCCCCCCCCCAGTTTTGTCTTTGACTGTGGTAACTTTTGATACAGACTAAAAAGTTTGCTGAATAGGTGATATTTCCTAGCTAAAATGTCTGCTCCTGTCATTCCAGAGAATTCACAACTGCTTCAGTTTTCTCCTTGAAAGGAAATATAGAAAGATGCCATGCTTTGGCTGCAAGACACTTCATTTTTTGTATTTACTCATTATGCATTAAAACATTTTTATTGTTATTTTATTATTTATTTTATTTTATTTTATTTGGTTTGGTTTTATTTTATTTTATTATTCTATTCTATTCTATTCTATTCTATTCTATTCTATTCTATTTTTTAATGCTAGAATGGACTTTTTCTCTTTTAAAAATAATCTGTGTGTTTATTTTTAGCGTTTCAGCTTTCATTGAAAAAATAGTTATTTCAGTGACTAATTTAAGAAGAAAGATAGCAAGAATACCTGTAAGCTCTGCCAGAAGTTGGAGATCTATAGTGACCAGATGCTCTACAGCTGTTGCCAGAGTAGATAGCCAAGTATTGATGACATATCTGCATGGAAATTGTTCACATTGTGTACAGTTGTGGCTAGGAATAGATAGCACTACAATGCAATAGCTCAAGTCACTCTTCCTTAATAACATCTGAAAAATCATGACCTGGGTAACTTGTTCCTTTTTTTTAATGTGGTTTCCATTTTAATCATATGGACTTTATTTCACTTGTCTTCTCTACTTGCGTCTTCAGGAGGCTTCTTGGACTAATACCCACTTTCAAAGAAGATGCATGTATCTTGTTTTCTGTAGATGCAATTCACTGCCACTAAGATGACTTGCAAGTAGAACTGCTGTGGAAGATCTTTCTAATTTTTTTGACAGAAAAATTACTGTTTATGTTGACTGAGACAGGAAAAAAATGATTTGTCAAATCAAAATATTTGTTTAAAATTGGTCAGAGACTAATCTGCCTCAGCTAGCTGTTCCATATAAATTCATCGTGTTTCATGTTTTTATTCTCCATCATATACCAAGCTATATCAGTCTTCTTAACAGGAACACATGTAGCTATATTTGCTGGTACCTCGTCTGGCAAAAGCCATGAAATTGTCACCTGGAAATCCTCTGATTGTTGTAGACTGTGGGAGATCTTGTCATTCTTTTGTCAGTTTTGCTAACGAGAGCTCAGCAACTGGATGAAGAACAACAAGGTGAAATTTACTATGGTAAACTCAAAATAAGATAACCCAAAGAGACAATTCCTCTGTGCAGACATAGGTACTTGTAGTCCTATGTACTGAAGACAGTTGCTTCCTTTCCATAAAAACAATCTATTGGTATCTTGTTTCCACAAAACTTGGTTCTAAAAGTAAAAATAAAGTGTTTCTCTGCTTCCTGCTGATTAGAAAATGTTTGTTGTTTGGCCATTTCTGTTTAGAGAGAGATTAGGCCAGTTGTGTGCATCATTACAGAGAATCACGGAATCATCTAGGTTGGAAGAGACTTCCAAGATCACCAAGTCCAACCTCTGACCTAACACTAACAAGTCCTTCACTAAACCATATCACTAAGCTCAACATCTAAACATCTTCTAAAGACCTCCAGGGATGGCGACTCAACCACTTCCCTGGGCAGCCCATTCCAATGCCTAACAACCCTTTCGGTAAAGAAGTTCTTCCTAATATCCAACCTAAACCTCCCCTGCCGTAACTTTAGCCCATTCCCCCTCATCCTGTCACCAGGCACGTGGAAGAATAGACCTACCCCTACCTCGCTACAGCCTCCTTTAATGTACCTGTGGAGTGCGATAAGGTCGCCCCTGAGTCTTCTCTTTTCCAGGCTATTCTAATAATGGATTACCAAAATGTGCCGTCTTTGAGGATTATGGTATGAACAATTGAAAGATCACACTGTACACAGACGGTAGCACCTTCCTAGTGAGTCCTAGGTAGTGTTGGGCACTTCCTAGGGTCCCTCTACCCTCTGAAAGCCCACTTGTGTTGCCATTTTACTGCTGATTTGCAATTGGAACTGTATGTTTTCTCTCCTGTCCAGCCATGTGCTGTAAAACTGCCACTGTCCTGGGACAGTGCAACCAGCAAAGCCAGGATTGAAACAGGAAAGATCAAGGAAAAAGAAGCTTTAAAACATGAAGAACCCATATGTTCTTTAAGCCACCAGATTTGTTCCAAGTTTGACCAAATTTAATTTAGATTGGGGGAATTTCCTATTCAGGAAAGAACACTATCATCATAATGATGTTGAAATGAACTATTTTATTTTTACTACTTTTTCAATTAGATATTTTTATACTTTGCAATAGGAGAAGGATAAAAAATCAAATGATAGTAAGGATGGACTCTGTTGGTAAGAGCTAGTTTACATTGACAATGCTTTTATAATTCAGAGCACATCACTTTATATAGAAAAAAAAAACAAAAACAACAAAAAAATGGGTGTTAATGAAAAACAGCAATGGTACAAGAAGTTGTTATTTTTCCAGACATACAAAACTGAAAATATATGTGTATTCCTGGAATTAATATGAAATTGTATGCTTTAGGTTACCGTAATAGCATTTTTTTATCCCCAGTAATATAATTGGAAGTCCGATAAAGTAATTCCCTTTAGAAACAAAGCCTGAAACTTTCCTTTCTATGTTCTGTTGTTTAATTGTGTACATAAATGCTAACCTATATATTACATTTTGCTTGATCTCACATTTTGTTTTTGTTTGTTTGTTTGTTTTCTGTGCAGCTCTGTTTATGCAGAGCTCTGAGTAAAGAGAATAATTTAATAAAGAAGAAAGATATGTGCAACAGCAATAGATGATAGTAACCTATGAAGTAATAGATTTAGAAAGATGGGAAATTGGCCAATACTGATTTCAGAGAACATGAGGGAAAATTTATTTTATGTCCATGTAAAGCTATAAGTATTCCATTTGCTTTGTCTTCTACGAGGGCACAACTAATGATCTTTGAAGAGTTTATAGCTTTTACAGGATTTGAAACTTTTTTTTGTGTTGTCTATCTGTAAAAGTATGAAATTAAAGATGACACAAGATGAGAGAAAATACTGCAGGAAAAAAAGTGCTCTCTTAGTTACAGTCACAACAGTCTTTACCCTCTGGGACTTTAGTTTTACTTAGGCCCACTGAACCTATGCAAGTTCATTCAGTACTACCTGCTCAATAGATGCATCGCTGTTTCTTTCCTCTCCTGCTCTGCAATTCTACTTTATTATTATCAGCTTTAAAATAACTATGTATTTACATTAATATACACTGTATTGTGATAATCTAATGAGAGAAAGAACTAAAGTTCTATCTTATTTTAAGATGTGCTGGGTGCTCCATCCTTAATGTACAGTATTTAAGAGTGAAAGTAGAGAAAAAGATTCAGATGTATTTTGTTTTATATTTCAAGCTTTTTATAAAGAGAAAACCAGGCCTCATATATAATGAGGTAAATGTTAAAGGCTTCATTAACTGCTTCAAAATAAGAAATTAGCTAAGAAAAAATGTGAAAAAGTAACCTTGACCAATCCAAAAAGATTGTATAAAAGTTCATATCTGATAGACACCTTTTTGGCCTATGCAGTAATTATACACTGAAATTATAATCTTTTGAATGAGCTCTATCATGTAAAGATGTAATTGGGCCATAAAATTCTTATAAAAAATATGAAAGAAACTTGGATGAATGAAGCTGGTACATAACTTAGAAATTTGAATATCTCAATAACTTTGCTGATTTTAAACCTTAACTTTCTGAAGTGATCATAAGATTGTCCCACCTAGATAACATCATTCACCAACTGATTTGATCAGGATCTTCTGGAGAAGATGTTTAGATGAATCTTTGCTGTCCATTTGTTTCTAAGGACTAGAATGTACAGAATGACCAAACCTGTCGAAAGTGATGAGCATCCTTTGATTTCTACTATAAGAAATGATAAATAATCTGCCTTTTACATGGTAGCATCTCAAAATTGTCTCAGCCAATATCTTTGGCTGAATACTCATAACTGAAGGACCCAGGATCACAATACATAATCACGATCTTTCAGAATTAAATCTCTACAGAGACCTTCAAACAGCCAAAAGCAACATATTTATTGTTTTGTCCATTTCCCCTGTTTATCCTGAGTCCATCTTTTTAGACTCCAGAAATCTCATATGCTCTTTTGGAAACATTGAGAAACAGTTAAGAGTAAGTACTGATCCTCCAAAATTTTTACTGGAGAAAATTTTACTGGAGAACTACTTCTGTTTACTTGCTTTCAAAGTGTAGTAATTTAATTTTACCAGGCTATACCTAGGTAAAAATGTTCTTTGATAGAATGTCTTGTATGTTGGAAGATAACTGATATTGTACTGGCAGAGTTCACAAGGTAGTTGCTAGGGACTTGTACTTATTCTGTCAATCTAGCAAGGTTCATAGGCAGACGTTTAATTGTAAACACATGAAGAATACCAAGATTACATGAAATACAAATAATTTTAAAAATAATCTTGAAGAGGTTGTCTTATTCACTTCCCTCAACATGCACATAGAGCAACTCAGAATGAACTTTCTGTTAATTCCAAAGAAAGCTGCACTTGTTTGTTGAGGATAAAGAAGGAATAAAATGGGAGCTCTAAAATGAGAGGAAAAGATAGGGTTGTAATAATAAATATATGAGACATAAAACCGTAGTTTACAATATTATATTTGATTTTTAAGTTGCTTCTTTATTTTCTTACTCTTCTCTCATATTAACCTCTCAAAACAAGAATATATCTGAAATCGTAGTAATTCAGAGTACGAATGTGTTTTATCCTGTTCTTTCTTAAGACCTCAAGTCCATTTGAAGAAAACATGTAGGCTTCTAAATCTTTTGGGTACATCTGAAAAATTCACTTTGCTTTCTTAAAGGGTTTACTTTAGAAAGATATTAATCTATGCCTGCAATTAATCTGCATTATTATGAATATTATTTACTTTGAAAGGCCAGTCAGAGATTAGTACCACATAAGGATCTGTCACCTCTATGTATTAAAATTTCTTCTTTAGATTTTATTCTTATAACATTATTCCATTCTGCTCTAAGGTGTTTGGTTATCTGAGAGCTTATGACACATAACTCTTATTCCATACAACAAATGTTACCTATGTCTTCAAGCTAAAGTGCCTTCCTCCTGTCATTACATAACCAGGAGTTTAAGTTACTGCAATCTAACCACATCAAGACCATCAAACAATGCTGGTAAATTTCAGATCAGCCACTGACACCAGTTCCATTTGGCTTTGTCTTTAAGCACCACAGTATTTTTCACATACCTACCAATTCTACTCTTAACAACTGTTTAAATATTTTTATTTTTCACTTTAATATTTCTGGCATAGTAGAGCAGTCTTCTGATTTGGATACCAAGTGTGGTTTTACTAACAATATATGCCAATGATATTTTTCAGTAATTCTTAATCTTATGTACATATTGTAATGATATCAGCATGTTGTCCTGTATATATAATTCTTGACAGTTGGCTGTTTTCTCTATTAAGGTTCACTCAGTAGAATGCAGGTTGAAAAGTTTTTGGTTTATTTCTTTGAGACTGAGGAACTAATGCATTGTTCTGCCTGTTATCCTTAAACTGGGAAAAGAAAAAAAAAATTAAAAGACTAAGAAAAGAAAGTGTAGTTTTTATTTGTGGTGCAATATATCTTGATGTAGAACCCTAAATTGAGCTACAAAGAGAAAGTGACCTCCTCCTAAATGAAAGGGATGGAACTTGACTGAAATCAATCATATAGACCTTTAAAATTTCTTGAAAATTTAAGGAAAATTAAAGGAAACGGAAAAAATTAAAGGAAAATTTAAAGGAAATTTTAAAGGAAAATTAAAGGAAAATTTAAAGGAAAAATTAAAGTAAGGAAAATTAAAACTAATAGAGCTTTTATAAAACTTTAATACACTATTAATAAATCTAGGGCATTTCAATAGCAAAATGAAAACTAGTCATCCACATTTTTTTTTCCATTTCTACTTAAAAAGGATTATGTGTCTAAACTTGCAAGCACATTGTATTACCACTGAATTGACATTACCTGAATATGTATATATTTTCAAATATACTCCTTGGAAGCCTTTTCCCCTTAAAATTAATATTTTAAAATTTTTTCCCCTTAAAAATTAAAATCTCCTAAAATCTCCATCTGGATTTTTTTTTTTTCCCAGTAAAATATGTTAGTAAAACGTTAGATCTTTTTCAGTGGATATTTTTCTGTTATTTCCTGAATTTTTACATTTTGACTTTTGTATTTATTGTATGTAATATCAATATATCCTGTAGAAATAAGTCCAGCTTACAAGCAATGAAAGTGATATGACAAAATGGAGAAGGGACTTGTCACGGACCTATGTCACAGACCTATGGACTGTTAATGTTAATGTTTTAGACAAAATGCATACAATTAACAGTAAAGTTCTCATTGGCCTAAATGTGTATTCCTACTTGCTATACATTTGCTTATTCAGCTTCAACCAGTAAGCTGAGCACATATTTCTCCAGTCACATAAGACATGCAGAGGCAAAGCCAGAATATGGGTTGAAATAACCAAAAGACAAAACAAGATTTAACACTTATTAAAACAGCAGCATTGTATCAAAAGCCATTCAAAATTCAGGCCTTGTTCTAACAGTTTTTTATCATGACTGAAAGTCTTGCCTATAGAAAATGGTAAAAGAGAGGACATTTTACTTTAACTCATAATGTGTTTCTTATTGATAATTCAATTGAATCAATATAAATAAATCTTGTTGTTTAAAGAATGATAATACTGTTCAATAGGAGGGCAACTAATCTAATATGAATAGGTAGTTGCTGGGCAAGGACTTGTGAATATGTGTGCAATTCAGTTAACATCTTTATACACGTTCAAGGTATAGGCATACAATTAAATTTAAGGGAGCAGTGACAACAATCACAGACACGTGTTACTATTTGAAAAACAAAATGAATGACCTAAAGAGAGACTTTTTGCAGTGTCTGTTGTGTGTACAATAGTCTCAACTAAAGAAAATGTCCTTTGAATTATCAGACCACCTAGATTTGCTATTGAGTTAGAAAATATGTTTATGGAAAGGTTTTAGGTGTGCTGTTCACTAATACTTTTACTATCAAAAAATGTATTTTTAAATGTCCTTGCTTTTTCCTGCCAATCACATAATCAGTTAGTCCCCATTTCTTTTCTTGTGGGGCTAAGCTGGCTTCCTCATTTTTGCAGTTCATCAATACAAAACTGATTTGAAGCTGAGCTGTATAATAATAAGCCTTTCAGCAGCCAGGCTTGACACTTGCCTTGTAATTAAGGCCTTGATGGTTGTGTTGATGGCAAATGAAAGAAAATGGCTTTGTTCTCAATTCCAGAGACTTGATTGCTGGTTCTCGTTCTCACCTGAATTCGACCCATTCTGCATTGTGCACATGATTGCTGGAGTGTGAGTAATTGCAGCGCTGGCAGATGACATTTTCATGAAGCACACTCTGCACTACTCCAGAGGGAATTTACAGAATTTATAGCTGGAGAAGCTCATCAAACATGGATTTAGGAAATGCCTATGTGAAAAGTGGGAGCCCACAACCAAATATCAGAGCTTTTCTTTTGACATTTGCTTTTACATAAAGGACTACTATCTGCAACCTGTCTTACCTTATGTTAGCAGCCTATTCCTAACTAGATTTTTTGATTAATACAGTTATTGAAGTCATTAACACAATTTATTCTTTTGCATGTTTTCTGGTAATTTTTTGTTTGTTTGAATAGGGGTCTCAGTAAATGAGACGGAAAATTGTTTTCTCATTTCCGTTCCTATTTCTACATTTTCTTAACCTTCCAACAATATAAAAATTGTCAGCTGATATTGATGAAAATGTGTGCATTTTTATTGAAATACTTATTTTCTGAACATTTTTGAATTATAGCATATTTTGTTCATTTTGAATGAAAATAAATGTACATTTGAAGTAGCCATAAGGACTTTTATAACGGAAATATATTTCAACAATTATAAATCAGATCTTCTTTGGATAGAAAACAGTAATGACTTTTATACTGACAAGTTCACAGATTTCAGTGAATGGTGTTTTGCATGTTGTAAATAAGAATTGTGTTCTGAAATTGTGCATCATAGATGACAGGTCATGGTATGCATAATTTTTCCTTCCCTCTGTCTTTGTAATTTTGATTCTTTCTCTCCATCTGACAATCTTTGAGCCCGTCTCGTATTCACCATGTTTGCATCTGATCCCCTGGTGCTTCTCTTTGCTCATGTAACACAATAACACTTGGATGGTGGCTACTTGTAGGATGTTGCTGTGCTTGTTCCCAGCACCTGAACCAACAGAAACATTTATGGAATTCTGATGACCTTTTTTAATCATAGCTGTTTAGGCTGTCACCTACTTTACACGTGAAGATTCGTAGTTGCTCTGACTCAGACATATTTTTACACTGTCGTCTGTCTGGCAAGCAAAAATATCTCCACTTAGCTTCTATTATTTCTTGAAGTTTCTTAGTTGTGGCAAGTATAGAGCCTTTCCTCCTTGAAGTCGGTATTACTGAAAGTCCTGAGCAATTAAATGATTGAAGGTTGTTTTTATTTATTTATTTATTTATTTATTTATTAGACTTATTAACTAACCCCTGGGAGAAGTTAGGTGAGAAGTCCTTTGAGTTTCTGCAATAAATATTTGATTCTGAGTACTGATTATTATTTAAAATACTACAGGAAAAAAAGCCTTGAGGTCTAAGCAGATGATGTTAAATTGCCTATTGTTTTAGGTCCTAACATCCTCATTTCATTAACAGTTCTCTATATCGATACTAATAAATGGCAACAAGAGGAGAATCAATCTAAACTGCTGGCAGTTGTTTTATTTTATACTATAGTCCTCAGGTAATTAGATAGCACAAGGGGTGAGTTTTGAAGTGTCTTATCTAAATTTACGGATATTTGCTGCTGCCATTTACGTTAAGTAGATTTTTTGTTTTCTATTGACTTCAATGTGAACAGGATGAAACCTATCGTAAATACATCTTGGTTTTACTCATGCATATTAGAACTAATATCCTTCTAATACCATTGCTAAATTCAGTTCTTAATCTTAAAGATTCCTTGGAAATTCAACGCATTCTGGTTCAGATCCTCAAAAATTCTTAGGCAGTTAAAAACCTTTGAGAATTTGGGTCTCAGAGTCATTTGTTGTCTTTTGAAGCCATGAATACAATCACATTCAGGGTTTAAGACTCAAGAGTTGGAGACAAAGTCTGCAGTTCTTAATCACATCTCTTACAGTCACTGCTGAAAGGCTGAGATCCAGGTGGATACCTTTGCACTTGCTGATATTCCTCTTTCAGAAGCCTAAGGGGCCCTCATGCATTCTGGCAGCATTTTGAGGTGCTTTCCTATTCTCAATATGTTCCTCCAGCATCAGAACATTTCTTATTTTGGGATTTGAGTGGCAACTCAACCCCAAGAGAGTAACCTACCATTATTTTCCGAAGTCTATAACAAAACAACCCCCGCTGGTCCAACACATATACTAGAAAAAGGTCAGGGTGTCACCCTGTGTGTCCTTACTTGGGATCTTTGACATGAAAAATGTTTTCCTTTGTGAAGACAAGACCTGGATCAAAAATAGAAGATGCTGAGAAAACCTTGAAAACTTTTGTTTTGTAAATCCATGACAAAACAGTAAACTATGATGAAATGAATGAAAGCAACAGCCACAGAACCAGAACAGTGAAATGCCACAGGAAATAGAAGTTTTTGAAACATTCTGAGGTGAAAAGAAGAAACTGCCTGATACCATTACCTTAATTATGGTGATGGTGTGAGACATACTGAGCATGGTGATCAAATATTACAATATGAAGGCCATTTTTGGATGGTATTAGCATGTAACGTCATCTGTAATGTCAAGAATCACCTTAATGCTCTCTTTTTAAAGTTAAAATGTTGCAAATCATGAAAAATGTTCAAATAGCATTTCTGTGACCTTCTTGCCACTACCTCTGGTACTTATTTGAAAGTTTCAGCTCATTTTAATAATCCTTCTCTTACCCTATTTGTAACCTTCACCTTTTATACACACATCTCATTAACTTTCTCAACAAGAATATTAATAAGATCTGCTTTAATTTTCCCTAATACCCATTCATGCTTGCTTTTCTGTCATCATATCCGCTCTTGTCCTCAGGCTTCTCCCATTTGCCTCAGTAACACAACACTCGGATATCTTGTCTTTTCCTTCATCTCTTCCTCTTGCTTGCTTTCTCACATTGCTTTTTTTTTTGTTGTTGTTGTTGTTGTTTTGCTTGACAATACAAACATTTTGTGATCTTCAGCATCTTCTCTGCAATGTCTCTTAATTTCATTGGTTTTTTTTTTTCTATTCTCTTCTACCTTTCACAATGAGGGAAAAAAGGATGCCCAGCTTGTGCTGTATGTTCATACTCATGATGAAATGACTTTTTGGTCTGTGGCAGAGTGTTGGCTGTGTATAACCTACTGCTCAGGCTATTTATTGCATGAGACCATTGACTATTTTGAAACAGTTCTCTCTTTCTCTCTTTCCCCCACCCCAGGTTTGAACAGTTTTACAGTTAAGGGAAGAGTACTTCCACTACTTCTTCCATGATGATTGTTAAGGCCATTACAGTCTCTGGCTCCACACAGCATGTTATTTTATCTCCTCCTGTATTATTATTATTTTTCAGCCAGTGCAGTCAATCATCAGCCATTGCTTGTTTCCACTGGGAAACCCAAAGCTCTTGGACACTACAATGAGCTTATGGTGTAGCTTTTTTATTATTCAAGGGAGGAGATGAGAGGGCAGAAGTTTCCTCCTTTCATTTATAAATGGCAGTATTACTGTATATTTTGTTGTACTTTCTTGTAAGGCAGCGTCTCTAATTATTATGGCCTTATTTCAAATCTTTTTGAAACTAAATAGGACTTTAGCATGTTTTATTTTGTAGTACCTGTTAACCCAGAAGTCACTTATTCAGCAACTGTTTTACCTGCTAGTCAAGCATATTTAGTTTGATTTTGATACAATTATACAGCACAAGGACAAAGCATACAGTGATGTATTTGATAATGGATTTCACATGTATCTAATTTCATTAATGATATATTTTTAGTACCTTTGGGTGACAAGTTATACACCTGTCTGTATATCTGAATCTACAGATTATTACTCCATTCAAAAATGTTCTACATTTGCTCTACTGATATGCCAGTACAGCTCTTTGATATGTAGTTCACATTGTAGCTGGTATGTCATCCCACTTTAGCTTTCAACCTTTGACACAGTTAGAAATCTATCTGTTGTAGAAAGTTGCTCTGCAAATCTCCCATGACCTATTTGAGGTCTCCTGCCAGAGGACACCAAGACTTTGTCCTTTTAGTACATTTGTTCATAAGCATATTTCATTTTCCTGTTTATCTGCTATTACAACTGTACTTCCTGGGCTTTTGTTCTTGCATTCATGACACTGTATCCCACACAAAAATCTTCTGTGTTGGGTTGCTTTGTAGCAGTTGTTTTGTCTATTTCCAGATAACTGTGGTATACCCCAACTTTGTATTTGAGGAACTGCTTTAAGAGGTGAGATAAGTTATTGTTCTCTTACCTGAAAGTATTAGTAAAAACAGGGAGGACAGAAGAGTGTGTTTGTGACAAAGTTTATATCACAGAATCATAGGATGGTTTGGATTGGAAGGGACCTTAAAGATCATCTAGTTCCAATCCCCTTGCCATGGGCAGGGACACCTTCCACTAGATCAGGTTGCCCAAAGCCCCATCCAATCTGGCCTCGAACACTTCCAGAGATGGGACATCCACAGCTTCTCTGGGCAACCTGTTCCACTGCCTCACCACCTTCAGAGTAAAGAATTTATTCCTTTTATCTAATCTAAACCCACCTTTTTTTTAGCTCTAAACCATTACCCCTTGTTCTGTCACTATACTTCATGATAGAGTCTCTCACTATCTTTCCTGTAGGTCACCTTTTAAATACTGGAAGGCTGCCATAAGGACTCCCTGGAGCCTTCTTTTCTCTAGGCTAAACAACCCCAACTTTCTCAGCCTTTCTTCACAGGGGAGGTGCTCTGACCCCCTGTTCCTCTTCATGGCCCTCCTCTGGACCCATTCTAACAGTTCTATATTTTTCTTATGCCGAAGGCCCCACAGCTGAACACAGTCCTCCAAGTAAAGTGAGCCATGAGAGTGGAACAGAGAGGGAGAATTGCATCCCTTGACCTGCTGGTCATGCTTCTTGGTTGGCTTTCTGGGTTGCAAGTGCATATTACCAGCTTGTTGAGCTTTTCATCCACCAGAACACCCAAGTCCTTCTACACAGGGCTGCTGTCTATCCTTTCATTGCCCATTCATGTTTAGGATTGTCCCGGTGCAGGACCTTGCACTTTGTTTCATGGAACCGCATGTTGTTCACACAGGCTCTTGAGCCTGTCAAGGACACTCTGGATGGCATGCCCCCCCTACAGTGTGTCAACCAGATCACTCAGCTTGCTGTCATCTGCAAACTTGCTGAGGGTGCTCTTGACCCCACTGTCCATGTCACCAATAAAGACGTTTAAGAGTGCCAGTCCCAATACCAGCCCCTGAGGAACACAATTTGTCACTGGTTTCCATTTGGACATTGAGCCATTGACCACAACTCTTTGAGTGTGATAATCTAGACAGTTCCTTATACACCAAGTGGCCCATTCATCAAGTCCATGTCTTTCCAATTTGGAGACAAGGATGTTGTATGGGACAGTGTAAAATACTTTGCACAAGTCCAGGTAGATGATATCAATTGTTCATGATGTCACCTGAGAAATAGTCAGAAATCATAAAATACTTTAATGTAAGAGACTAACAGCCATGGTTACATTTTTACAATAAATTGAATTTGGAACTAATTTAGTGCTCTAATCTGTTCAGAAATCATTTGCAAAGAAATCCAATCAGTAGGACCGCATTCATTCTTCTCAAGTATTTTCCAATTGTTTATGCAGAAAAATGTCAGTCTTGGAGGAGAGTTACTCTTTTTGTTTACACTTGTACACAATTATTCTTTGTGTGTAAATGATCACGTATTGTTTTTGGGTTTGATTTGACTGTCTTTGACATGACAGAATAATTAAAGGACGATGAATAACTCATAGTGAATATTAGTTTTTATTTAGGAATCCAGCTTCTTCTCAATATATTTGCAAATATAGACTAGTTTGTAAACAATATTTACGTTTATTTTTTTGTTGTGACACACAAAGATCACTTATTTGTATTCCAAACAAATGTTTGTGAATATCATGCAGTCAAATCAACGTAAGTTTCAACATACAAATCAACAGTAAGTTTCATTCAAATCATTACTTTCTGTGATGTAAATCATTGTAACTGAGTAAATATAATGGTAGTTTTCAGGTTCAGAGTAGGGTTTTAACATTAGTTTGTATAATGTACTATAAACATTAAAATGATTTTGCTTATGTATTTGCTATTAATACACTTTCTTGAAATATGACTTGCTTTAATGCTTTTGGTTCCATATTCATTTTTTTTGTAATCAATATTGTGCTAACAGACTTTCTTTTGCATTGAATTCTGTTATACACAGGTTATCTATTGGCTCTGAGAATCTTAACATACCTTCATATAAATTATTATTTTGAAGAGGGAGGAATCAATTGTAATATCCGAATTTGTCATCAAGGCACATAATAATGTGCAGATTCACAATGTCAGTTTTTGGAGTGACAGGGTATCACACTGAAAGAGGGTCTCCCCATACACGTCTCTTTTCTGTTCTGAAAGCAATTATGCAGATTTCAGCAGAGTAACGTATGAAAAATATCACTGTCCAATGAAGCTTCCTTGCACATGGTAAAATAGCAGAGCTGCTGTGTACCCTTTGTTGTTTTCCATTTAGAAGTAGATAGATGGATAAAAGATGCAGATCAATAACTATCTACCTAATGTATATGCATCTTTGCCCATTAAGCTTTAAGGATTTATTTATTTATTTATTTATTTATTTATTTATTTAACATGTCTCAGGTACATCATAGGACCTTTACAGCTACCATCAAACTCAGGCACAGGAAATGGATCCAATGGACAAATATAGCGTGTTTCCTGGAATAGTCTCTATGGCTTTCTTCGTGCTGTACTGAGAAGGCTACTTTTGCAGTTCTTCATGATGTACTATGCTGGGTATTGCACTTTGGTTGTCTTTTTTTTTCAAAGGATGGACTTGCTGTTAAATAAATTAAATTAAGGATTAAAAGAGAGAACAGTTTGTGACAACAAAGGGTAAAATTTTTCCTTAGTCCACAGAGGAGTCAGTGGGTGCTCACCACTTTCATATGAAATCATTAGGTAGTTCCAACCTCATGTATGTACATAATGCGTAAACTGCTGTGCCCCAAATCTGTCAATTTATGTGTATCAGTAACACATGCCCAGTCACCACATTCACCTGTAATAAAATTCTTCACCAATAGCTGTCAGCGTAGAAGGGCAAAACCATATTTTCTATAGCTCTTGCTGTCTGTAGTTCATAATCTACAGTGTATGGTGTATAGATCTATAATCTATGAGTTATTGTTTTCTGTTTGTTTTACACTTTCTTTTGTCTGGCTATTAGTATTTATTAAGACACTTTTGTTACCTCTAGTTTGCTCGGAGAACAGCAGGAATGATCCAGAAAGTCACATAATTTTTCTGCCCTACACTTAGTTTAATCATTGACAAGTTCCTCTGATTACCTGCCTGATTTTCTTCTCCTCTGGCTCTCCAGTCAACACTGTATAGAGGAGGTGAATCTGAACATTAAAAAAAAAAAAAGTATTTGTTGACTTTTGAAATGTTACTAAATCAATTGCTCTTAATATAACAGCATTTCTCCCAACATAAATTGCTTTGTTGTAAAATTTTAAGATAGAGGACAGCATTCTGAGTCACCCAGTCCTGTTGGGGTGCCATCCTCTGACTTAAGGAAATTTTCAGATTCCTTATAGTCCTAACATTGGACAGGTTGTTCATTTTGGAAGAGCCATGAGTAATGCTATGAAGACTTTCCTTCTGTGTTCACCATCCTCATTGCCTCTTAGAATTAGGAAAGACCTGAGGTTTTTCACTCTGCTATTAGTGTGCTGTTACCCATTATCTCCATTGTGCCTCACAGTCAGACAACTGTTTATCTATTGTTTGAGAGATAGATGCAACCTTCCCTTAAACTCCTCAGTGCCAGTTGTGCATTTTATTCATGAGTTTCAAATCCTTGCTTGGCAACTGATTCTTTGAGCCATTAGTCCTACCTAAGATACACTTGACATCAGAAAACATGATATGCAGGGTGCTCATGGACTGTGTCCTTTCAATGCTGATATTCTGAAAATTTCCAGGAGCACTAAATGGCAACTTCAGATATTTCTTTCCTATGATGAAGGTCATTGTCTCTATTATTTTTATATTTCAGACCCCTTATTAATCATCTTTTTAAAAATTTATGTAAAATAATGTTTGTCAAGTCTGGGACACATTTATCTTAAAGCAGGAATGACAGTAAGACTGTCTATTGATAGATTTACATAAATTTTTACACTTGTTTATAGTTTTAAAAGTGTTGTTGATGGAAAAAATGTAATGCCTTAATATTTAATGGTAGGGAAAACATTTTTTTGCCTTACTTTAAGTTCTGTTTTTCTCATAGCTGGATTCAAATTTCATATTCTGATTAAAACAAAAACAAAAAGGTTAGTTGTTCTTCAGATTATTTTTAATTTGTTATCTTTACATTTGACCTTTGACTTTTTGACCTTTGATTTAATGTTTGTTTCCAGAGTTTGTGTTTATGATATTGTTTCCATTGAAAAGCATGATAGAAGTCCGTCTAACATCAGCAGAAGCAGGATGAGGCCCACTGTATTTTTATTCATTCATTATTCAGAATAATTAGAGACATAGCTTTGGTGTCTGTAAATTTATGTAAACTGTCATCTGCTAAAATCTGTCCATAATCACAAGTGTTTCATAAATATTAATATTAAATCAATGCTTTAAATAAGTTTTTTAAATTATCCAACTATTGGAAATAGTTGCAATTATTTCACCTTTTCCTGTAAAACCTGTAAAATAAATTAAATCACTGCAAGAAACAATGTAAGTGACTACTGCTGTTAAAATATTCAGTTCGACTGAGAGGATATTAAAGGCAGAAGGCATTTACGTGAGGGTAGGGTAGAGCTGGGTGTTTCCTTGTGGTTTTGTTTTACGGTTTTAGTTTTTTCTTCTCAACATTCAAGTATAAGAATAATTAAGAACTCTTTATGACCTTTGTGGAAACTACTTGTTCTCAGTATCATTCAGAATTTATCTTTTTTGTGGAAGTTTCTTGGCTGCTACTAAAACATCTATTGGTCATAAGGATAAGATATCCATTACAGATGTTTTTTTCCATTCTTGTATTAAGTGCATCACTTGAGGCATATTAGAGGCCCTGTTATTTCATTTGCTTTATAAATATTCTTTTCTTAGGTGGCAGGCAGTAAGGAAAGTCTCTACATTAGCTTGTTACAAGTACCCCATGTTTCTGCTTCTGCAAGGGTAATTGAATTATTTTTTTTTTTTGGGGGGGGGGGTGGGTTCCTGAAAATAAACATTTTTTGTCATTAGCAGAGTTTTAATATAAAACTGTAGGGACTTTATTTTTCCATTATTCTCAAGGGCAAGTAAGTTGCCTATGGCTGTGCTTGCATTTGTTAAGCTGATATTAAGGCAGGTTTCTGAATATATATTGCACTTTCAGAGGGGTGATTTGTATATGCAAAACAGTGCTTCCCCATAAACAAAAGAGAGTTGTTGGATATCAGATTTTCAGATTTAAAATGGAAGGTCAAGGGTGCACAGTGGAGGCCTGTGTTGTGGAGGCCCTTATCTTTATCTTCATGTATATAAAAACTGATTCATTTTCATCTTTAATGCCCATTGTTTCCAATAGTCAAAAGAGTGATGTTGTCATAAGTAGAACCAGACACTTCTTTGTCATTGGGAGAAAAGAAGAAAAAGACAGCAATTTAATTTTTAAATATACTTAAAATTCAGCAGTAAATTAGGATTTAAAGATCACATGCATTTTGTTTACACCACCTCTTGAAAGAAAATCTTCTTATTTTGAAAACTGAAAGGTTTTACTTGTGAGGAGTGCGCACATTCTTGTATGGCAAATTTTGCTGTGAAAGTCAAAGTTTTGCTGTGTGCGTGCTGCTGGAGCTGCCAGTGGCAGTGAATAATGCACGGTGCGGGGCTGCCCTCCCGCCGTGCTGCTCATGGCCTCTGGCCTTGGTGCTGAAACCCCGGTGCCACGTTCTCCAGAGCTACTTAACCTGTATTGGTAAATACCAATATACTGCTTAAGCAAAAATAGAGAGGTAGACCATATAAAGTACTTAAAAGACTTCTTTTTGTTTTTTTTTGGCACTTTTATTCAGTAGATAATTATTTCTTACCTGCAGTTGACTTTATGCTTGAAGTTACACAGTGCATTACAGTCATTTTTTCCCTAACAGTAAATCAGTCTATCCTTACTTTGGAAAAGTTCATTCGAAGATCAAAGTCACATTAAGGCCATCATGATGATGCATGCACAACTATATATAAAACTTTAATGTTTCTTTTTAAGCAGTAAATTACTGGAATTAATAGTTTACTCATATAATTACAGAGAATAAAATGCTTTCCTGAGATTAAATAATGCCCTCAGAGTGTCACCTTAGAAGAATAACAAAAAGCTAAAAATGAATAATTTTAGATTCTTATGAAAAGTTATGGGATTTATGCATAACTCTGTTTTAGCTAGTTGAACTATGTATGTGAGAAATTGATATTGAGACCTGATTCTTAAATTATGAAATAATTTTATGAAATAAATGTTGATTCATTTGTGAAAAAGACTTTTCCTATGCAAAGTTACAGAAATTTTCACATAGATTCATACATTATTTTGAAGATGAAAAGCCCCTCTCCTTGTTTTTCTAAAAATGAAAAAAAGTAATAAAAGAATACTTAGTGTATTTACATGCAAATGGTTTGTTTAATGTAAATAGTTTTTAATCATATTTCTGTTCCTGTTTTTTCATCTTGTAGAATATTTTCTTGCCTGAAAAGTAACATGTAAGAAATTGAGTACAGTATCTTTTAGAGGATTTATGGTAATGCTGCTGAATTTAGCTGAGCATAAACAGCATGGTGAGCCCCTCAGGGTCTCTTCATTTTCCTGACACGCTCCACTGCTGCCCCATTAACACTTCGTCTGTTATTGCCATCTACTCAATTTAATGAGTATCTTTGAATTTGAAGTTCTACACAAGAAACAATAGCTAAAATAACTGATGCACCTACTGCAGCTTTCAGCAGTGGATCCTACTCCCTTTGTAAATTTTTAAAATAAAAATTACAGTTTTATTTTTCTGCAGTGTAGTTATACCATGACGTTTTCTTTAATTATGGTACACACTAATCACAAGCACTGAGTAATGACTACAAATATGATGTTGTATCTGTCTGTGCAAAAGATAAACACATGCGTAATAGCTTCTAGAGGAGGCTTTTCCTTACTTTAAAATTCTTTCTATTAATAATGACACTTTAATATGAAGAAAGAATAGTACTGCTGGAGACTTTGTGCTATCAAAGTAGAATATTATATCATTTCTAAGAAATTAGAAGATAGAAAGGCTAGGTGTTGTTTTCTGATACCTGTATGAATCCAACTAACTGCTGTAAAGGGTCAGTATGTGGCTCATTATATTGGATTCCTAAAACTGAATTTATCAGATTTGTCTAAATACATGCATAAAACTTCTTAAATTATGAAACCACAGGATGTGTTATCAGACAAGGGCTCAACCCAATTTAAAGCCAGAATAATGCTGCACTAGGATACATCATAGGATTTAAGAACAATGTTCTACTCTTGCATTGATTATTAAGTGATCAGCAAAAACAAAAGATTGCTCTAATCACAATACTTTACTGATGTGGAAAGTCTCTGAAGGGTCAAATAAAAACTCTGAGTAATTGAATAAATTTCTATTCCATAAAACTGAGGAATTAATTTTGATATTAGATATTTATTATTATTATTAAATGCATTTATTGACAGCCTATTTTAAAAGCTAGAATAACACAAGTGATTTTCTCTGTTCCTTGTAAGCTTTCTATCCTGTAGTAAAGCTATTTTTTTTTCTTTTAGAAAATGAATCTGAAAGAAAATTGGTGACTCCAATCCAGTGGACCTACAAGCACTCTGACAGGCTCAGAGAGCAGAGTCTGGACCAAAGAGCAATTACCCCACCAAACGATTTCAGGTACAATTGACCTAAATATAGCACTCTCTTGAGATTATTGACAAGAGTTCATTTCCTGTAGTGCTTTTCCCATTTGCTACTCTTGGTAACCATTGTGATCTTATCTGCCTGATGCTGCATGACTTCTGGGATGCATCTAAGAGTTCTGTTGTGCATCATCTTTAAACACACAATTCATGCTAAAAGAGTCATTTGCAGTTAAATTAGATGATGCATATATTATTCTTGCTGCTGAAGTTGCACAGAGCAGGAATGAGTGCCTGAATCCTTACGGACCTGGATATGATGCAATTCTTTTCACTGTGAAATCAGAAAAGTAGTTAACCCTAAATAAATAGGAGGTTTTATTTCACTAAACTGTAACGGTGTCTTCCACTGAGCAGGATGGAGAGGTTGGCAAAATTGCTATTTACTTCTTTTTATACTTGTATTTATACATACAGTATGGCTTCCCTTAGTGATATCCTACCTACAGGCACTTGCTGTAGCTATCATACATTGGCGTGAAAAACAAACAAGTATATGCACTTATATATAAGTGTACAAAAAGTGAATGAACAGAATTAAGAGAATGGTAATGTTACAACACACTTCAGTTTTGAAGTATATATTTTTAAGCATTGCTTGCAAACTTGTGCAAAATGCTGGATACATTTGCACTCCACATATGTGGAATATACAAAACATACTTAGTGTTCATCATAGAGGCTTTTTTACATCCTATTTCTTTTATAGAATTCTCTGGAAAACCCATGTGTTGCTCAGAAATCCAGAAGGCTAGTATTAGATTCCATGAAGGGCGTCTGTTGGAAAGCCGTTTTTTGCAGTTTTATGAACTAATGTAGTAGGACACAGCTGTGCTAGTTATTTTCCTGCATGTTTATTTGTTTTTCAAAGAGAACACCAAAATACATATTTTATTTTGGAAATAAACTCCACAAATAGTCATAGGTCCCACTTGTCAAAGGAATATTAGTGAAAAGTTTATCGGAAAGCTGAATAAACCGTAAGATAAAGACACATATATTGGTCTGTTGAGTTGGTTCTTTTGATGATGATGGACAGCAGTTATAGATGTAGTTAGACTTAGGAATTCTATACTACATTCTAAAAAGCAACAAATAAGAATATCTGAATTTGATGTTACTCAGAAAAAAAGCACATGCTATTCTGATTAATGTTATCCTCTCTAGAGGACTTATTATTTTATTTTTTTTTCTCTATAAACACGGAAGTTTTTGTCTAGATACATGGACTTAATGATCTTCATTCTAAGGTAGGAAAATGAGGCAAACAAAATTTGAGTGATATACCAAAGCTCTACAGGAAATGAAAATAGAATCATGTCTAGATTCTAGTTTTCCTAACCTTTATTCTGATACCTATTAAAGTTAAAATTTATGTTTATAGGACATTTTTGTTAATGAAAGTTATGTCTTAAAACAATCTAACAAAGTAGCTCTCCCTGCTGTGCTGTGTATTACCAAGCTTTCAGACAATATTCTATGCAATATTGTGCTCAGTTTTATATTCTCCTTTAATAATAATAATAATAATAATAACAACAATAATAATTTGCAGAATTTTTCGTATTTTCTGTTACTAAGTGGTTATAAAGGCAGAAAAAAACTTACAAATATACTAATTAAGGAAAGATGTGGAGAGGTGTTATATTTCACTCTAAAATAAGATAAAACGAATCAGTTATTCAATTGCATAGTAATTAAGTTATTGTAAGAAAAACTTGGATTAAATATATGAGAAAACTGATTTATTTTCCCCAGTCTACTGTGATGAATTGTTGAGACACAACACATCACAGTGGAAAGCAACAGTAATTTGAAATAGGCTCAGGAGAGACCTTATTGCTCTCTACAACTACCTGAAAGGAAGTTGTGGGGAGCAGGGGCTCAGCCTCTTCTTGCAGATAACTTGTGATAGGATGAGAGAGAATGGCCTCAAGTTGCACCAAGGGAGGTTCAGTTTGGAAATTAGGAGACATTTCTTCTCAGGAAGAGTAGTTAGGCATTGGAATGGGTTGCCCAGGTAGGTGGTGGAGTTACCATTTTTGAGGGTGTTTAAAGAAAGTTTGGATGTGGTACTTCGGGACACGGTTTAGTGGGTAATATTAGTGGTAGGGGGATGGTTTGACTAGATGATCTGGAAGGTCTTTTCCAATTTTAATGATTCCATGATTCTATGAAATACAAGTGTAATAAGAAGAAGGTATTAAAATCTGTGAAGATGAGAATATGCAAGACATGATTGAATGTCTTCTCAGTTGGGCAGGTTGAGGTCATAAAACCTCTTGTGCTGTGCTTTGGGATCTTGTGTAGTTTGCTTAGTACTTTCTAGTGGGCTGCTAAATAAAATAATTTTAAAGTTTGAGAAAACTAAATGGATTCATGGCAGGATATCACTGTTGTAGAGTTTTCCACAGAACGAGACAATTAAAGAACTACTTGCCTAGGGGAAAGAAAAAATAAAAATAAATCCTGCCCCAACAAAAAAGACTGATAACTCATAAGTAGTTACCCACAACCTCAAAGATTCTGAATTGAAATATTTAACTTTTTTTTTCTTGTGTGTCCCAAATTTACTATTGATATCTTACAAATAGGACTTTGCAGTCTTGCTGACTGCTAGAGTTCTGTAAGTGTATAACCTTGAAGATTAAAACGTGCTGCAATGTGATTTGTATCATTTTCTTTTTGCCTGCATGAAATATGTCTAAAACTTGATCTCATATCTGCAGAGGAATATCAGATGCTCACATTTTGTTAATTATTACCTTTATCTGTTAGGTTGACAGGCACACAGTTGTACATAACTGAAATGAATAAATCAGTTTAAAACTTAGGTGCTAACCCCCAAAACCCCATGTAAGCTCCCTTCTCTGTGTGAATGGTATTTCTGAGGATTGCTTACTTCAAAAGATGACAGATAGAAAACCATTCTGAGTCTTATATTAAGTCCCATCTTGTAGTATATTATGGATCCAATGAAAAGTATAACATCTTAAGTATTTTTAAATATAGTTATTTGATATTTTTAGGGATGGTTTCTTATGTGATACAGATCTATAGAAGAAAAAATCATAGATTAAGAATCTTAAGCCACCTTATCCCCGCTGCTTTATTCATTTTACCCTACCATCACAGTGAAAAGCAATAGTAAAGCAACCCTAATTAGGCAGTGTATGAATTTGTGGTATGCAACATTCTTCTTAGCCAGCTTTATATTCTTCCTGCTTGTTCTACAGTGCCTCAGGGAATGAGAAAACCTCTGGTCCATTAATTAGAGAATTAGCTTGAAGCTGGGGAAGACAAGATCAGACTTTGTCTATGTTACAAACTTCCTAAAAGACACTTAGCTAAGTACCGAGCAAAATTCAGCAAGACCTAAGGACCAGGGATTTTCTCTGCTTTTGAAGTACAATCAGGTGTCTTTTCAGTATCTTAGTTACTCCAATGATAACGTTCATAAATCTTATCTTCCTTAATCAACTTTCTATGCTTCTCTATCATACTGTTCTTACATAAGGGTATTGATAGACTTGCAAGGATGTAGAAAGCAAAATAATGACTTATGTTAGTTCAGACAGAGTATTACAGATATACTGTCATGATGATGAGTTCATATTAGTTCTTGGTAGTATAAGCCTCCCTAATATGACCTTCTAAAAAAGAAAAATTCCTCAATCGAAATGTCACATGTTGCTAAATTTACAGTTTATAATTTACCACAGTAAATTTAAGTAGTAGAAATCATCATGTAGAATTGTACTCTTTCTCTCTCCCCCCCTCTCTCTCCAGACTTTAGTGGTTTTAAAAATGAGGCACTAGGCTCTTTAAATTACGGTTTCTAGGCAGCATCTCTGCTCTTGTGAACAGACATGGTTGTTTATATTGCATGGGCCAGCCAACTGTGATTGATCACAGGCTTCTGCTGATGTTAGCAGGCCAAAGAGAACATTTATGTTAAAGCTAAAAATGTCAGGACAGGGCCATACCACCAATAAGAAGCAGGAAAAGAAATCCTATGTTTTAAAGGATATAAAGCTCAGCCTGCCAGAATACTTAATCCTTAAATCATCCTGAAAATATGTGGGATATAAAATCAAATTAAACCCACTATCAAGGGCACAGTCTTTCATCACAGCACTAGGAGTTATAGGTTTAAATCCCTGCACAGCAAGTTGAAACAAAATATTAGTAAAAATGTTTTGTAAGATAAATCTAATGATGATAGAGATGATATTTTTTTGTAGCAAACACCTAGGAAGTTTTGGAGTAATTAGATTAGAAGAGGTAAAAAATAATTTTGCTAAATTATTCTCTCTTTTTGAGGGTGAATCTTCCCTTTTCTACTTTTTTTTTTTTTTTTTTAGCATTTTATGAAGAAGTGTTGTCACAGGTTTATTTCAACCAATTTCCATTTTTTAGATTTCTTTTTTATGTGATCATAAATGATCCTTTTGTCTTTATGGATATTGAGTTGCAAATTCTGGTGGACAAAAAAAAAAAAAATAGCACATATGCATGATTTGCTTTTTCCACTTCAAATGAATGATTAAGTATTGCTTAGCTGCTATATGCAACTGAATTATTCTGAAGCCAAGAAAGACACAGAAGACTAATTTGAAGGCCAACTGGAATTAAGAGAACGACTTAACTGGTCAAGTAGAACTTAGATCAGGGTTGATTTAGGTCAGAACTATACATTTCATACTGTAGAGATAAAGTTTTTATTAAAAAAACCTATATGTTTTGTATGACTTTCATACACTGAGACAAAAGAGGTACAGAAGCACATTAATATATTAATCTTCAGTGTACTGAAGAATGTCACGGAAAGGAAAATGTTTGATAAAAACTACGAAGAATCATATCAAATAAGTAGTTAGAGTCAACTGAAGATACATGTATTCTACTGTATCAAAGCTATAATAAGAAACTTTTTTAAGTTTTATTTATTTATTTATTTTTAAAGTGTGGCAGGAGGACAAGCCATATGCAGATTCTTATGAACTAAACATATACAATGTTTATATTGCCCTTTCTGTATACAAATACAAATACATTTTTACATTTTATGACTGTAGTATGATCTCATTAATGTTATTACAAACAAAATTTAAAGAAGGAATAGAGAGCACTAAAAGTTTCCTTTTTTCTTCCAAACACACTTTTGAGAAGCTGCAAAGGGAGTAGGACTTCCATTTCACAGTCACCTTGCGCTTTTCATGAGTGAGCTGCTTGACTGTGGTTTTGGACAGAGCAAGGCAGAGCTTCTCAGCAGGTCTTGGTAGTATTGTCCCCAGCTGACCTTGTGGATGGATTTCTGTTTCAAAATCCTACAGAAGTTAAATATTGCTGAAAATAATATTCACTCTTGTTGTGCTCCTTTCATGGCTTCTAGGGTGAAATTTGTCTGTCCTAATGTAGATGTCTTTTGTATCTAAATTGGCTTTGGTTAGGCTGCCTTTATAGTCAATAGAGAGAAATAGACACTTTTAGGGCATGATTCATCCCTTTATAAGGTAGACAACTAAATAGGTCAAATGAATCACACTCTATAATAGTATATTCCTTACTAGTGAGAATAAAGGAAACCTAGGTATCAGCTTAGACGCTGATGTCTATATTGGAAATATCTAAAATGAAGTGAAATGAATTCTATGTCTATAGGTACCGAGTCAGAGCTCAAAGTCAGAGGAGAGTATCCTATTTTTCAGGAAGAACCTTTTCCTCCTCCATGTAAGTCCTGGTTACATGGTACCGGGGTACATGATCTACAGTCACTTGGTGGTAAATTAAAAAAATAAAAAAAATACACACCTATCTTCTCCCGTTTAATACTTTATGATGTGAAAACTGAGTAGATTCTGTTGTATAAATAGGTAATTTATATACATCTATATAATCTGATAATTTTATTTATTCATTTATTTTATTTATTTTTTTATAATTTATATATAATATATAATCATCAGTTATTCCACTATTTCCACAGGGGTATCATCCTGTTTGTTAAACTGCCTATTAATAATTTGCATGTACAGGATCTCATCATTGCTTTGAATGGTCCTTGTAAAGCATTTCAGAGTGGGAAACAAATACTTTTTTCTCAACCTGAAATCTCTGCACATAGATAGAGAACTGAACATATGCAATCAATTTAGGCTAGTAAACTAATTTAAATTATATCCACACCATAATCATTACTGCTAGTGCCAGAGTTTCATTAAACTCCCCACTAGACAAGCTGGTTAGTGCAATATTGCTGCAAGTCCCCATGATGAGGATTTTCAAGTGCTAAAAAATGATTTTCACAGAAAGGTTCTTTGTTGTTCATTGTTACTGTTATGTTTGCTTTAAGTATCAACTGTAAACAATACAATGGAACATACAAAAATGACCAACAGCATTTATTATATATTTAAAAGACAAAATCAACAAGTAATGGTCTGTAATCTGTCTGAAACACTTGAAGCCCAATGAAGTTTTTCACATTCTACTCTTCCATTGTTTGCAAAACTCCAAATCCCAACAAACCTGCAAGACCTTTGTCAGATGCACACCCAGGAGTAGCACAAGGATGACAGCCTGGAGTAAGCAGATTGCTAGAGAGGCTAGCAGGTGCCAAAACATGCTGTTTCATGACCCAGTGTAAACATGCCAAAAATAATCTCAACTGTATTTCAGTTAAAAAAAAAAAAAAAAAAAAAAGGCTTCAGAAATATGGTCTGTAAAACTATCTGAGATTAAGCAAGAAAGTTAAGAAACTTGAAGCTGGAAAAGCAGTGTTCTGATGCAGAAGCTCTGCAACAAATTTACTGTTTTCAGGTTGTGATGCTTCTTGGCCAAAATCCATATTTTACCACTTAAAAAGATGGCCTATTTTTCAAAAGTAACAGGGACCAAAACTACAGTGGATTCCACAGGTTAAAACATGAAATCACAGAATCACAGAATGGCTGAGGTTCGAAGGAACCTCTGGAGATCATCTAGTCCAACCCCTCTGCTCAAGCTGGGTCACTTAGAGCATGTTACATTGGATTGCATTCAGGCAGGTTTTGAATGTCTCCAAAGAAGGAGATTCCACAACCTCTCTGGGCAGCCTGTTCCAGTGCTCTGTCACCAAAACTGTAAAGAAGTTCTTCCTCATATGATGATGAAACCTCCTGTGGTTCAACTTATACCCATTACCCCTTTTCCTATCACTGGCCACCACTGAGAAGAATTTGGCCCCATCCTTTTTACTTTGTCCCCTCAGGTATTTGTAGAGGTTGATAAGATCTCCTCTCAATCTCCTCTTCTCTAGGCTAAACAGGTCCAGCTTGCTTAGTCTTTCCTTTATAGGACAGATGCTCCAATCCTTCCAATCCTTAATCATCCTCATGGCTCTACACTGAACCCTCTCTAGAAATTCTACATCCCTCTTGTGCTGGGGATACCAGAACTGCACAAAATATTCCAGGTGTGGCCTCACCAGTGCTGAGTAGAGGGGGAGGATCACCTCCCTTGACCTGCTGTCCACACTCCTCTTGCTGCAGGCTAGGATCCCATTGGCCTTTTTGGCCACAAAGGCATGCTGCTGGCTCATGGTTAACTTGTTGTCCACCATGACCTCCAGGTCCCTCTCCACAGAGCTTCTCTCCAGCAGGTCAGCCCCCAGACAGTACTGGTACCTGGGGTTGTTCCTCCCCAGGTGCAGGATCCTGCACTTGTCCTTGCTGAACCTCTCTGCCCAACTTTCCAGCCTGTCCAGGTCCCTCTGAATAGCCACACAGGGCCTTGATGTGTCAGCCACTCCTCCAAGCTCTGTATTGCCTGCAAACTTGACAAGGGTGCACTCTGTCCCTTCATCTAGGCCATGGATGAGTAAGTTGAATAACTCTGGCCCAGTACTGACCCCTGGGGGACACCACTAGTCACAGGCCTCCAACTAGACCGGGCATCCTTGAGCACAATGCTCTGAGCTCTGCCATCCAGCCAGTTCTCCATCCACCCCAACATCCACTCATGGATTTCACACTTCCAGAGCTTGCCCAGGAGGATGTTATGGGAGACAGTGTCAAAAGTCTTGCTGAAGTCAAGGTAGACAACATCCACGGCTCTCCCCTCATCCATCCAGCCAGTCATCTCATAGTAGAAGGATATCAGGTAGGTTAAACACAACTTCCTCTTGATGAATCCATGTTGACTGCTTCTGATCACCTTCTTTTCCTCCCCATGCTTAGAGATGGTCTCAAGAATGAGCAGCTTCATCACCTTTCCAGGGATGGAAGTGAGGCTGATTGGCCTGAAGTTTCCTGGGTCTTCCTCCTTGCCCAAATTAAATTGAGCTATTCAAGTCACATGCAAATGTTGACTAACTACCTTACTTTTCCTGTCTTTCAGAGCTGTAGTATTTAGCTGCCTTTATTTATAATGGTTTCAAATATGTGAATAGCAATAAAAATTGCTTTGGATGTGCATGGGACGTAAAATCAATTTATTTTATTATTAAAAGTAAAGGTAGATTCATAGCAATAAAATATGTATGCTTTCATCAACCTGATGCAATTTGCTGTAGACAATATAAGATCCAAAAGTCTGTGTTAAGCTATTGCATTTAACTTTAAAGAAAGCTGTGATAACTGAACTTGTACTTGGAAAATGCACTGCAAAAATTTTCAGAATCACAGAAATAGTCAGTACCGTGTGTTTAGTATGTAAAATGAGATAATACAATAAAATATATTACTGAAACTGAAATACAAAGTCAGGGATGAAAAGGAGTTTAAAAAGTAGGTGTGGAATTTCATTCAGATTTTAAATATTGTATTTAATTCTGAAATTTTTCTGTCACCGTAGCCCTTTGCGAATCTGCTTCTGAATGCATATTTTGTAAGGTAGATAAAAGTTATTAAGAAATAAGGGATAGTAAACATGACAGAGGAATGATGATTCTTATAGATTGTAGAAAACTGAAGAAATGGTCAAGTGATAAACATTTTAAGCCAAAAAGGTATTTCCATGGTAACAAGCTCTTTATCTTAAAATTTGATTATGAACACAAAGCCAAGGAGTCCAAAGTTTAAGTGGAAACATATAGTATATGATGCAAGCAGGAGAGACAGCAACTTAACCTTCTGAAATTTATGGACGTGTATATGGTACATGTTGTCAAGTACCTACTGAGCTGGCTATGTGAAAATGTCAGTATTCTTTACATAACAGATTAGGGGAAAAAAAAAAACCTAGTACGCAGTCTGTTTATTCATCAGCAAGACACAGACTTCCTTTGAGCCATGGTAAGCCAGACAGTGCACACTTTAAAAAAAATTGCATCCTTAAGGTTTTACCTTCTATATATGCTTAAATATATGCCTCACCTCAGTGTCAGAAAAGATCTGGAAAGGAACACAAGGAACAGGTCCTCCTTGAAATTAAGGTAAGGCACATAGAAAATAAGGAGGTGATTGGTAGCAACCAACGTAGCTTCACTAAGGGCAGATTGTGCCTGATAAATTTGGTGGCTTCCTATAATGGGATTATAACCTTGGCAGACAGGGGAAGAGCAACTGATGTTATCTGCTTGGACTTGTGCAAAGAATTTGACACTGTTCTGCACAACATCCTTATCTTCAAATTGGAGACACATAGATTTGATGGATAGACCACTTGATGAATGAGGAATCAGCCGGATGGTCACACTCACAGAGTTGCGGTCAATGGTTCAATGTCCAAGTGGAGACCAGTGACAAGTGGTATCCCTCAGAGGTTGGTATTGAGACTAACACGTTTAACGTCTTTGTTGGTAACATGGACAGTATGATCGAGTGCCCCCTCAACAAGTTTGACAATGACACCAAGCTTTGTGGTGCGGTCAACACACTGGAGGGAAAGGGAAGCCATCCAGAGGGACCTGGACAGTCTTGAGATATGGGCTTGTATGAACCTCACGACATTCAACAAAGCCAAGTGCAAGGTCCTGCACCTGGGCCAAGGCAATCCTAAACAAAAAAAAAGGCTGGGCAGAAAATGGATTGAGAATAGCCCAGTGGAGAAGGACTTGGATGTCCTGGTTGGTGAGAAGCTCAGCATGAGCTATCAGTGTTCACCTGCAGCCGAGAAAGCCAACCATATCCTGGGTGCATTGCAAGAAAGACCAGTAGGTCAAGAGAGGTGACTCTTCCCCTCTACTTTGCTCTTTATGTGACCCCGCCTGGAGTACTGTGTTCAGCTCTGGTGCATCCAACATAAGAAAGACATGGACCTGTTGGAGCAAGTGCAGAAGAGGACCCTGAGGATGATCAGAGGGTTGGGGCATCTCTCCTATGAAGACAGGCTGAAGGAATTGGAGTTATTCAGTCTGGAGAAGAGAAGGGTCAAGAGGGATCTTATAGTGACCTTTCAGTACCTAAAGAGGGCCTGAAAGACAGGTGGAGAGGGACTCTTTATCAGGGAGTGTGGTGATAGTACAAGGTGTAATGGCTTTAAACTAAAAGAGAGTAGATTTAAATTAGATATTCAGAAGAAATTCTTTACAGTGAGGGTGGTGAGGCACTGGAACAGGTTGCCCAGAGAAACTATGGATACCCCATTCTTGGAAGTGTTCAAGGCCAGGTTGGATGGGGCTTTGAGCAACATGATCTGGTCTAGTTGTGGTGTTTTATTTGTTGTGGTGTTTTATTCAAGGTTTGGTTAAGATGCAAAAATACGTGTGTTTACATGCAGGTTTCTGTGCTCTCTTCTTTGTCAATGGTATTGGGACAGCAAGTGACTGGACTGCTGAACCTCTTTCTAAGCTTCATAGATGTAACTGACTACATAACCACTGACTACTTTTCGAAGTTTGACTATCAAGGCTAGCATGTACATCTTAATCTAATTGTCAGCATTCCTTCTTGTAATAATACCCCTTTTCAGTCCCTGAATTATCTGGAGTGTAATACAAGTAATGTTAGAAATCTGTATGGTCCCAAAAAAATATATTTTTTTAATTATTATTTTGTCAATAGCTTCTCTTGCTAGAAAGGCTTATTTTAGTTTCTATGGAATACTGAAATTCAAAAATATTAGAATTAAAGTTCAGATTTTAGAAGTTATTAGGTAAAGATGGACATCTAAGTGTATTCACAGAAGCTGTCATGTAAATTAAGTGTCCAACCCATCGGAAATTTGAAATGGGTTAAGTAAATAACTCACTGAAATATTTCAAGAAAACTGTTAAATGTCTACTTGCATTTCTCGGCATTTCCTTCTACCTCTATAAATATTTATACATATCCTAGCATTTCAATCCACTTTTCTAAGTTCAAAGCAGCTGTTCTTTTTTTAACAATAGTTGATGAGTAGTAAAAAGTCAGTTTTAAATTCTTCTGCGAAAATCTTTCAGGACCAGATGTAGTCTACATGATTTTCTTAAGATATTTTAAACAGATTATTTACTGGTACTTTTCAAGGAACATTACCACTTAAAACCTATCCTATACAAGATACTTTATTCTATACAAGAAATCTGTATAAAAAAGGAATGTCCACCAGAAAAGGTCTTCATTTGCTTTCAGACAAGAACAACAAATACTGGCTTGTTTATGGGACAACGTTTTTTCTTATTTACAATCTTACAAAGCTGGAAAACGTCCATTTAAACTGTGAGCCCAGTAACAAGTACAATAACGAAGACACAGTGGAGTAGCCTTCGATGTGAAGTCTTAGAGAATTTCTATACAGACTGCACTGAGGGAACTCTTGCCCCGCAATGATGTGTATTCATGGAGGCTGACCCTTACTAATCTCTACATTTCATAGCAGTTTGACTTTCTGGAGTCCTGAGAAACACATTGAAATTAACAGAAGCTGAATATGCTCTTTACTTGTGAGATTCAGTCATAAATTGCTCATTGAATGCATGTTGTTTAACTATTTCATGTAACAATGATAGGCAGCTTGAAGTACTGTATTGTAGCAGGGCTCAGTACTGGGGCCAGTCCTCTTTAATATCTTTATCGATGATCTGGATGAGGGGATCGAGTGAACCCTCAGTAAGTTTGCAGATGACACCAAGTTAGGTGCGTGTGTCGATCTGCTCGAGGGGAGGAAGGCTCTGCAGGAGGATCCGGATAGGCTGGACCGATGGGCTGAGGTCAACTGTATGAAGTTCAACAAGGCCAAGTGCCGGGTCCTGCACCTGGGGCACAACAACCCCAAGAAGAGGTACAGGCTGGGAGATGAGTGGTTGGAAGGCTGCCTGGCAGAGAAGGACCTGGGAGTACTGGTTGATAGTCGGCTGAATATGAGCCAGCAGTGTGCTCAGGTGGCCAAGAAGGCCAACAGCATCCTGGCTTGTATAAGAAGCAGTGTGGCCAGTAGGGCAAGGGAAGTGATTGTCCCCCTGTACTCGGCTCTAGTGAGGCCACACCTCGAGTACTGTGTTCAGTTTTGGGCCCCTCGCTACAGGAAGGACATGGAGGTGCTCGAGAGAGTCCAGAGAAGGGCAACGAAGCTGGTGAGGGGTCCGGAGAACAAGTCTTACGAGGAGCGGCTGAGGGAGCTGGGATTGTTCAGCCTGGAGAAGAGGAGGCTCAGGGGCGACCTTATCGCTCTCTATAGTTACCTTAAAGGAGGCTGTATTAAGGTGGGGGTTGGTCTGTTCTCCCACGTGCCTGGTGACAGGATGAGGGGGAATGGGCTAAAGTTGCACCAGGGGAGGTTTAGGTTGGATATTAGGAAGAACTTCTTTACTGAAAGGGTTGTTAGGCATTGGAATGGGCTGCCCAGGGAGGTGGTTGAGTCACCATCCCTGGAGGTCTTTAGATGTTTAGATGTTGAGCTTAGTGATATGGTTTAGTGAAGGACTTGTTAGTGTTAGGTCAGAGGTTGGACTAGGTGATCTTGGAGGTCTCTTCCAACCTCGACGATTCTGTGATTCTGTGATTCTGTTATATTATATGGATGCTCTCTATACCTTATCCTCCCTCTTCTGCTGTTTATGTTGATAAAGGAAACTTTTGGTGAAAATATGGATCCAAACATTTTGTAGAAAAGAGGAATAATTGGCAATGAAATAGTTATTCCAATATTCCAGTTGTCATAAATTATTCCAATACTGGATTTCCAATAGTTAAAAGTAAATTCTGTTTTGAACTAGTCAAATACAGATGGCTAATATACATCTTCTAATCAGATCTCACTCAGCAGGATCTTCAGTTACCTCATATTATATGTTGAAAATTGAAAATCTACATTAAATAGTCCAAGCAGTCAAAAGCCAATACATGCCAGAATTAACTTTGTTAGGGCAATTTAATTTAACCTCCCCCATGTGTATGCATTATGAAGAGTTCTTTAATTACATGATCACATATGATTTTTCTTACAAGATCTTTTCCTCATTCAGCTCACAGAATATATGATAGTCACTTAATGAGCAGCTGTTCAATATTTTGTTTTCTTGATGTTTTTGCAGTGTATGGCCCCATATCTTGTTTAATAGAGTATTTAAGTCCTGCTCTGAAGACAGAATTATTAATTATTAATTATTTATAATTAATAAGTTCCTTTGAGGGGTTTCTTAGTGATTATTGCTATAGCATCTAAGTGATGAGCAAACATTAAATTAGTGTTACTGTAGACCCCTGAGATGGTAAGATAATGTGATTTCCATTTTATAGATAGGGAACAATGGCCCAGAGAAGTTACATTCAGAAGCTGCCACTAATTTACAAGACCAATCTGAGGTGCTTAGGTCCAAAAGCCTACTCCAACTCCTTCCTGTTAAAAAGAACTTTCCCAACTCAGCTCATACTGATTCCAGCTATGTCTCTGAACATCTAACACCTGCAAGTTCATATCTTGGTGAGTCACAATGAAAATAAAGAACATACTCTTAGTAACTACCTGTACCATGGGAACTTGGCAAGAAAGGATAGAATCCTAATTTCCAGGATGAAATTCAATTGCTTTAACCATTCTTTCTCATCTTTCAATGATGTCCCTTTTTGTTTTTTGAATCATTTCTTCAAAATTCTTCAAGAAATGAACCTTCTTCAGTACACAGTTCTGGCTCATCATTATAGCAAGGCCATCTTGTACACTGTATGAGGCAGGTGTCTTCTGGGCAAAATGGTATATGAGTCATGCAATTAGTCTCCATCATGATGCCCCTTCACAAAATGGGGAAAAAATTAGGTTATATAGGGAATGTGGCACTTCTGACATCTTTGATTTGGTCATGTTAAAAAAACTTATTTTAAAAATGTGTGTGACAGAGAGGAAAAGAGGGAAAAAGAGAAAGAAAGGGAAAGGAAGAAAGGGGGGGGGAGGGGAAGGGATAGGGAGAGGCAGAAGCGGAGGCAGAGGGAAGAAGGAAACAGTACCCACTTGTATATAAAGAGTACCTACCCACTTAAGATTTTAAAAATACAAATCCATAAGAATATTTTAACACCCATCTGAATTATGAGGATGCTTGGAACCTTAAAATCCCCCACACCATGTTGTAACATCCTTCTATTAAAAGAAATACATGGCATCATTTCTGTGAAAATTACTGCTGGGGGAGTAAGATACAAAATACATTTTTTGATTCCTATCAGGCTCCACAGATATTTGCTGATGGTACAGGAATCATGGGAAACTGAAATTTGGTTCCCAGGAGTTCTCAATAGGTTTTCTAGTCATTAGTGATTTTCTGCTCAATTTTCAAGGATTTTTTCTAACCCTCTTTTCTACAGCTGTTGTAACTCTGTTTATATCCTAATTCTATGCCCTTAGCAGAACAGTTCTAGTTCTCACTATCCTACTGACTTCATCCCCTGTTCTCTCTCTCTCTCTCTCTCTCATTTTTTTATTTTTTTTAATTTTTTTTAACCCTGAGCACTGCCCAAGTGGTTGTTCTTTACCTTCTTGTCTTCAGTACCTTTCTAGCAGTCAGTGTCTGTAGTTCATATCTCATAATTCCTTGGCTGGATTCCTAGGCTTACATACATTCTTCTCATTCCTACTGGCTCTCAAGACAGAACACTATCATCAAATTCTCTTTTTCAGTTCTGTGCCTTCAACCACCCATCTCTTATCTCTTTGCATACTCATTTCAAATATTACCATTATATTTTGGTTATTCCTCTGTCTTTCCTCTCTGCTGCTTCATTTTCCCTTGGAGAGCAGGAAACTGATTAAAATTCTCTTCATGTGAAGGTTATTTTAAATTTGTGACCAGAGCTTCTGAGGATCCTAGGACAAAGTTATATGAGTCTCATTTTCTTAGTTCAAAATTGAAACTAAATTCTAATATAACAAACAGAAGTGATGCACCAAAGACTGGTCTGAAAACCTGACCCTATCTACAGGCACACTACTCTAGTCCTGCTAGATGCTTACCATGCCTGTTGTTACTTTAGTGTTTCTGTTTTTTCTCTCCATTTCTGTACGCTTTATCTGATTATCAGTCTTAAATCTAGACAGATTACGCTGCCTGAATCTAGACTTTCGGGATGTTTTATGGATGCAGCTCCAGAATTCAGTGCTGAAATTAGAGATAGTGATTTTGTTGTTGTTGTTGTTTTTTTGTGTGTTTGTTTGTTTTGTTGTTTGTTTTTGTTTTTGTTTGTTTGTTGTTTTTTTTTTAGTTACCATACACCTCTCTATATATCCCAGTAACAGCTGAGTAGGTTACTCTCTTCATCACTCAACAGACCGTTTAATGTAGTGTAATAGCTTGGAAAGGACCTATGCAGAAAAATGCTGCAATACCAATCTATTTAAATTGCAGAGTGGCATACAATCAGAGTACAGTTTACTTATTGTACACTTATATAATTTTTAAATTCAGAAGGATCATCAGTTTACTTTGTATTTTTGCTTACCACAGACTGGATAATTTTATCTGTATACTCTTGTATTGTTCTATATCTGAAGACTGTCTAATGATTATTTGATCTTAAATTTAAAATATTAAAAAAGATGATGCATTTACTTCTGTCCTCTGTAGCTTGTAAAGATTTGCATCACTTTTTCTAAAACATTTCTGGAAAATATAGCTAGCTGCAAGAAAAACTGAGCTAATATCTTCTTATGATAGTGGTATTCCTTGTGAAAGGAAACTAGGTAGTATCAGGGAATACTTTGCATTGTCTAATTGCTGTATTTACTTCCCATGCTTTCAAAATATACAATTTCTTGGAAACCTCACAACCCAGATCTCTTATTCTACTGCTTCTGACTCTTTCACTTCTTTGTACTTTGCTTTGTCACCCTGTTGCCTCATTCTTCTGCTGGCATAGGACTTGGAAGAGGACATGATCTGAGAAAAATACGTGAGGACAGACAACCTAAGCTGTATAATGGAGCTGGTGAGGAGTATTTTAAATGAGGGCAAGAATATTGGATGTGGGGAAAGAGAATAATGATGGTTAGATTGATTAGAATAAATATGAAAGACTTGTGTTCACTTCCCTGCCTTGCCTCACATCTTCTGTCTCATCTTATCTTTCTGTGGCACAGGTCCTCATCAATAAGATAGAAATAATGCTGTTTCACAGGTATTAAAGTATCTACTTTATAGACATCATGGAATGAAGGAAAACAGTGATTACACTCAAGTAGTGTAATCAATGGCTTCTATAAGTACTGCCTTTGATGGTATGTCTCATAGGAGTAATACCACTGAGATTGGGAAGTTTTAAACTTAAGACAACTGAATTGTTCCAAACCCTGATTTCACTCATGCAGTTCTGTCCATTGCTTTATTATCCACCACTCCTCTCTTGATACTTCTCCTTTATTGTTTGTATTACCTTCAGGCTTCTCACAGATACTTACTTTTACTCATATTTCACCACTGTTCCAGTTCCCCTAGACTTCCCTCTGTCTTGTTCTTTTACTGTAAATCAGGTTTCCTGCAAACCATTAGTGTATGCACAGCAGTTTCTTTCTCCTTTGATCTATATGGCCCAAGTCAGTTCAGAGGGACTTTTGGGCTGTGTGAAGGCATTGAGAGTGCATATACAAATGAGAAGATGAATGGTAATAAAGAGTCCCTAGTACAAATACGTACCTAGTCTAGAGGAGAGAAAGAGGTATATACATCTGTTTTCACAGCAGGAGTATCTGAATTGTGTGAAGTAGCTCTTTGATCTGAATGGTTAGTTCTCAACTCAGGAAGAATTCTTTGTGGAGATAAGAATAACCCAGGTGTAAGAGAGAGGAGCTGAGCTATGCACTGACCATGTTCATTATGTTTACAATGTCCTGTTTGGCTTGGCAGGTGGGTTAGCCCAAGGTGGATGTAAATTTTATTGATACTACTGTGTTCTCACTGCTTCATCACTCAGGTTTATGTATGTAGGGATATATTCCATAGTCACCTATGTTGAGACGTTTTAACTATTTCTAAGTTAGCTCCATCTACTGTGGAAGATCTGTTTTCTGGGACTGGAGTGTTCAAACAGAATGATTCAGCAACTGTAGAAGACAGTCTGGTCTTCTTTCTTGCTGCAAGACTTGTATAAAAGCATGGCCAGATTCTAGTTCACACAAAGGATAATGGCTTAGGTTTAATTACTATCAAAGTTGACAGATTTTCCTATGACAGGCTAAGACTAAAAGTGTGTAAAGCCTAGATCAGCTGCAGCCTCCACAGCCACCACCACCTCACTCAGCTTTGAGCACATTGTGCAGTTTCCAGTTTTAAATCTTGACTAACATGGCAGGGTAAATAGGCCAGAACATTTCGTGGAGGTAATTCAGAACAATTTTGTAGAGCTCAGGAGCTATCCATACTAGGTCACGCTGGACAGCAAAGAGAAATAGCATAGATCCTTCTCCAGGAGATGGGAAATTTCTAGATCCCAGATGATGTGAGCTGGTGGTCAAGAAAATGAACCTTCAGAAAAATAACTACCAAAACTGAACTGTTTTCTATAAATGAAACAGACATAAGCATGCAAAATTAGTCTACTTCATATACAGTTCAAGAAAATGGGACATAGTCTCATGCTGGCTATATTTCATGCCAAATTATAGCTTAAAATGTGGATATGAACCAGGAATTATGAGTGGAGCAGAAGCATAAAAAATTTTCATGGAGCTAGTAAATGCTGTCCTCCCACTAGGTTTGTACAAACCTGTGTGTTAAATGTATATGCAAAAAGGGACCTTTTGTGTCTGTTGGATTTCACATATGGCACAATAATCACATTACTTGATTATTTGAAATAGAGTCTAAGCACTAGAGAAAGAGATTTTGTTGCATTCAAATAGAAATATTCATTTACAGAATCATTTTTTGTCCTGCATATTGTAGTTCATGTTTATATATTTGGAATAAAAACCATACCAATGTTTCTGTTGATTTGCTGTGTCTGGAAAGGTTGTGATGTTTTTGTTGCTGCTTTGTTTTGTTTTTGTTTGTTTGTTTGTTCCATTTTTTAATTATTATTATTAAGAATGATGGGCCTGATTCTTTGGACTTTTTTATAAGAGCAATGCCACGGTGACTACTTTATTTATCAATGCCATGGATATTTAAGATGGCAATGAACTTTCCTTTCATTTCCTGAAAACTAAATGACAGAAATCCATTTCCAGTTCTCAATAAAGCTTTAGGATGTTTGGAGCTTTGTCCATCACAATTAAGTTTATACTTCCTAATGATGTGTAACATTCTTATCTATTTTGTTTCTGAGTGATACATAGTGAGTACTTGCACATAAACCAAGCTATAATTGGGGAAAGTAAACTGAAATACATACTGATACAAATGTGGCATTATCTTCAACCAGAAGAGCTGTGTGTTGCTAAAATTCCTTTCTCCTGCCTTTCTCCTGCCTTTCTCCTTTCCTCTCCAAGTACTTCAGTAAATCTTTTCAAAGCAAACAATTTATTTTAGCATAATCTGGTGAGAAAGAGTCTCTTATACAACTGGAGAAATGCACTGATTTTTGTGTTATGAAAGGCAGAAAATGTTAACTTAAGAAAATCAGCCTTTTGTTGCTAAAATAAACAGATTTGATGCTGTTTTTGATACACAATGTGTAAGAGTATTTTACTACTCCTATGCATGCCATTTGTTTAAGATCACGAGCCACTTAGTTTTCATTGTATTATTATTGCTCAGAGACCTCTTTGCTATATAACATTCCTTGGAGGAATATGGGTTTTTGAATATTCAGCAGTAAAACTTGCTGACATTCTACCTATAGTTGCTAAAAATTACAAATTATCTCAGAGGTGGTGCTTTTATTTATTTATTTATTTATTTATTTGTGAATTGAACAAGGCTTCTAGATTCACAAAAATAGCAGATTTTATTCCAACCAGATATCCCTCATAATTCACAAAGTCACTATCAATCAACATTTTTCCTGCCTTTACCTACTAAATGTAGGTAGAGGATATAGTCATTATTGTATGACCTAGTAACAATAGTCCTGTGATGGTTGTAAACAACTGACAAAGATCAGAGCAACCATTAAACTGCTCTTAACTATAGGATTGTTGTGGTAAAAAAGATCCTACTCTGAAGATGTGATCCTTACTCTCTTCTACATAGTTGGAAATCTGGGTCTCTGCTTTAAACTTTTAGCCATTTGACACTGGAACTTCAGAAGCACATGTGTATTTCATGTGGGAACACAGATATGTAACATATGCCATTTGCCTAGAGAAGCTGTGGATGCCCCATCCCTGAAGGTGTTCAAGGTTGTGTTGGATGGCCTTGAGCAACCTGGTCTAGTGGAAGGTGTCCCTGCCCATGACTAGTGGTTGGAGCTAGATGGTCTTTAAAAGCCCCTTTCAACCCCAAATATTCTATGATTCTTTGATTCTGTATTACCAACAAAAATATCATTAGAAATTCATGTCTTCTGCATCTGTTCTGTCTTTGGAAGAATAGCATTAACTAAGCAGGAAATCTAAAATTCTGTTAAAGCACACTACTGCCACATTCCTCACTCATGATCTTCCAAAATCCTCATAAAGTCTGGGATTTTGCTCTGCTCACATGGCCTATTCAACAGTTCTGAGATGTAAAATATTAAGTGAATCTAATCTTAAGGAAAGATTTATCTAGATCCTGTATTCTTAGCCTATTTACCCTGTTCTAGAGAGGCAAAGGACTAGAAAATTTATTGTGATAATTATCATTTCATCTTGTTCATAAAAAAAAATAATCTATATTACACTTTAAAGAGCAGAGACTTTAATAAATATTTCAAATATGGTAAATTACATTACTTTCAAAAATGGTAAATGGATTCCGACCTATTTATGCTTCTCTTAATAATTATTAACCATTAAAGCAAGCATAGGTTGAATTTTGATGTAAAATATAACTATTAAATTGTTATTTATGTTTAATTTCCCCATCTGTGTCCTTTAGCTTTCACTTACCTTGCTATCTTGAGGTCAGATTTCAAAGCTTATTCACATACTTTAACACATTCACAGTACTGACTGGGATTTTATAAAGGACCTGGGCTGCTAAGCTGCTTATATAGGAAATCCTCCATTGCTGAGACTTAGATATGAGTGCTCCAGGAAAATGTTGCTAGATACTTACTCCACTTTCAGATGTGAAAGTGCCTTTGAAAATCTGTTCCTAAGGGCCCATGTTATACATCAAACTATATTAAAATCCTGATGATTTCTTCACACACATGCAACTGATAAACTGAGACGATTATTCCAGCTCTCCAGTTTATCTCCCCCTCTTCTGTCCTTAACACTGAATCACATAGTACTTTACATCTTCTGACTTGAGGTCATCTAGTCTACCCTCTTTCTCAAAGCAGCACCAGCATCAAAGGTAGATGGGGGTGCCCAGAGTATCATGCATATGAGCTTTGAGTGTTTCCAATGATGGAGACTCCAGATTCCACAAGATTCAGTCCTCCAGAGTTTATCCACCCTCAGTGTGATTTTTTTGTTTTGTTTTCATACAGCTTCCTAGATATGCTACTGTTTGCTTCAGATTTTGATACAGACGTACATATTTCTCACCTGTTCTTCAAGTCTTTTTTTTTTTCCAGTGATCCTTTTCTATCCTGTTTCCTGACATCTTTCACACTTGCTCTTATTTTCTCACAATTTTTTCTTGACCATCTAGCTACTACCTTTCATAATTCAGTTATATATTAGCTTAGTGATATGGTTTAGTGGAGGACTTGTTAGTGTTAGGTGAGAGGTTGGGCTAGATGATTTTGGAGGTCTCTTCCAACCTAGATGATTCTGTGATTCTGTGATTTATCAACCTTCCCAAACTCTAGAAAACCATCCTTAGTCTATTTCCCTCTGATGCTTTCCATTGTTGATCCAAGAACACTCAGTGTATTATTTTTGCATTCACATTCTGTTCTGTTAGAAGCATCTGATCTTCAGTGCTATTATAAACTCCTTCAAATTGGCTTCTGACCCTGTTGCTGGATGAAACCACTCTTACCAAATTACCTAAGGATTCTCTTGCACATTTCTTTATCCTCTTCTCATGCTGTTGGTTAAGATCTTATTAAATTTTACCATCCTTTTGTATCTTTGACTCCATTCTTCCCTTGCTTTCCACCTAAACCCTAACTCATTCCTTTAGTTCATCCTTTGGAGATGGACATGGTTTAAAGTGGGTTTTCCTCTTAGCCCCTCTTCCACTATCTGTTTTCTCAATCACCATCTTGTCTGTTAGGCCAGTAATATGGATATCACTTTTGACGCAGGCCTCTTCAGATCATCATATCAAGACTTTGTCTAAATATTTCAGATTCTTTTCCTCATAACACATCTAGGCTGTAGTGCTTGATCCCATACCTGTAAGTCTGTTGAAGTTGTCTTATAGTTTATCTACAAAAGATAAAAAAAGATTACAGAAAGCATATGTTCTAGGGATCTAGCACAATGCCCACACAGGTTTTATTGGCATACTTTCGGCAATATAGAATTAAATATATTTCATTACAAGATAACATATATGACTGCATTAATTGTGATTTTGTTTTAAGTATGTGCAAGATCACAGAATCACAGAATTGTCTAGGTTGGAAGAGACCTCCAAGATCACCTAGTCCAACCTCTGACCTAACACTAACAAGTCCTCCACTAAACCATATCACTAAGTTCTACATTTAAACGTCTTTTAAAGACCTCCAGGGACGGTGACTCAACCACTTCCCTGGGCAGCCCATTCCAATGCCTAACAACCCTTTCAGTAAAGAAGTTTTTCCTAATATCCAACCTAAACCTCCCCTGGCACAACTTTAACCCATTCCCCCTCATCCTGTCACCAGGCATGTGGGAGAATAGACCAACCCCTATGTGTGCCAGTATGTGTGCCAGATGTGCCAGTACGGTGTAATTTATAGAGAGTTTAGAATAAAAGATAGAAAAATTGCAATAAGCAAACTAATCTCAGGAATTCCACTTCATAATAAGTCTTAAATTTCACTGTTAATAAACTTCTTAACTTATTTCTTGCTTTTCAGCCACACTCAGCATGTAAAATGTACTTTACTGCAATATTGTTTAGCCACCATTTTTGATATCACTGAATTTAACTTGGTGTTGCTGTACAGAGTTGGGCAACAGAGGTAACTAAGGATGGATCCTTTGTTTTGAGTTGTGGTATTCTGACAGATATTAATTGATGCTGCAACTCTGAATTTGTGTTGCCACATTAAATCTGCAGTAAAAATTCACTCCCCCTGTAAGGCAAACAAGATCCTGAAAATTTGCATGCTGTTCACCTGGTGTGCTTCCTGTGCATCACAAGATTAAATATGCATCTGAGGCTGAAAAATAAGCCTAGCAAAATCAACATTTATGCCAGTAATGTAGTAAAAAATGTAGAATGTTTCCAAGCTTAGAAGCCAATGAAGCTGCTGAAACATAAGTAAATGTTCAGAACAAATTTCACTGTATCATGGTCTAAGCATATTTGTATCGATTCCTGGGACAGACAGTTGGCTTCATGAAAGGCAAGGAGAGAATAAGAGGAAAGAGGAGGACCATTAATTCAGTTTCCAAACTGTTTTTATTTTGAAAAGCTTTTTTTCATTTCAAAAAACAACTGAGCATTTGTGATAGGGTGAGAGTAGAGAGACTTCATATAAATTAAATTCTCTTATTTTTTATGTCTTTTACTTTTTTTTTTTTAATCTCAAAAATGCCCAAAAAAAGTATGAGCAATGAGAAGGGCAGTATGGGTTGAGTGACAAAACTATCACAAAGAAAACCAAGAATGTCCAATAAATGGACATTTCTTTTGCCTAAAGTTTTATAAGCCTTCATATTATGCTTTTTGTATTTTATTTTTATCTGCTGACTTTAATTAAAATGCATCAGAAGTATTTGCGTTTTTATGGGATCTTTTATTTTTGCTGTAATACTTATTTTTGCTGTATTGGATGGTGTATTGGGTATTTTTTCTGTACTGGATGTGACCTTTAGCTTTTTTTCTTAAAAAAAAATTCTTTGTGCCCTTCTGCAGTTTGTGTGTTTTTGCCTCATCCAGCATTGAGATTTTGCAGCCTTATCCCTTTCACAGTAAAGGCGGTCAGATGTGACAGTGCTGATCTACAGATTATCTGGTACAGAACTGCAAAACAGAGGTGATGCAATCCTGTTGCACTCCTAACAGGGACAGAAATTGAGGTTTTACATAAAGTTTATTTTCAAGACTTAGCCTTGAGAAACTCTTTCAATACTATAGTAGAATTTACTGTAATCATACCGGCAATGTATTGATATACATTAATATAAAAAAGATAAAAAAGTATATTGGATTTGTATATATGCTTTTAAAACCATGTGCTAATATATTTATTTTATGCTCTACTAAAGTAGAGTTTTGAAACTGTAGTGCAGGCAGGTATGCTGAAAGGCTTCATTCAGCGTAGCATAGCCAGGGTCAGAGTATTATAGCAAAGCATAAATACATTCCGTAGAGATGATTTTGTCCCTCTGTCCTTTGTCATATGCATATTTTTTGCCTTTTTGTTTATCTCTTTGTATATGTTCATACTGATTGCAGTCAAGGTCCACTGGTGTTAACACAATATAAATTACTGTTTGGTAATAATAAGTTTAAATACCACAAGTTTATTGTATTTTCTCCCTGCAGTGAAGACAGATAGTTAAGATGCTGTTAACAGGGATTTTATTTATTTATTTATTTGTTGTGCTCTTCATTAAAATCTAAAGAACCACCCTAAAAATTAGGCAGGAGAAAGAGTTGTGATTTGACTGTTAGTCCACAGGGAGCTGATTGAAGATCATTGCATTCACTTCACATACGCTACAGAGCAGCTTGCAGACAGTAACAACTTTCAGACATTAGTTTAGCTAGGTTGGACTTGAACTGGTAACATAAAGGTGAAAGGCCCTGTGGAACATTATCAATCTCTGGTCTTTTGCATGTCTTCTTAAATTTGTGCTTCATCAGCAAATGTAGTTCTAGCATGAAGCATCCACAACTTTTTGAATATACTGCCTAGACATTGTAAAGTAACCAGAGACACAAGGGGAACTTATCTTAAGATTTCAGGTCGAGTTTAATACGCCACATAAACATATTTTTTATACATTTAGTCATTGAAGATCCCCTTACTTCCACCTACCTTTCTTTCTTTGCTTTCAATATTTTGTGCACTGATGTACAATTTTATAAGATTTTCTGTAGGATTTTTATTTTTGCCTCATTTTTTTTTCCTACCAAACAGTAAACAATGAGAATTGTGAAGAACAATGGGAAGAAAAACAAATTTATTTTCATTATGCCTCTTCAATTCACATTATCTCTGCTCATGTGTGTAAGTGTGTAGTTGTGTGTTTGTGTGTGTGTGCACATACTTGTTATCAGTGCTTGGGATAAAGTTCTGGAAAGTATTACAAACTCTATACAGCAGCACTGAAAGGAGGGACTAACCTTGAGTCAGTATGACTTTAAAATAACAGTGTAGGACCATGTGCATACTCAGCCTTTAATTATTTTATTCCTGTAATACAACCACCCATTTTAATAAAAGATCAACTGGTACAGGACATAAAAAAGGCATTTTGCATGACCACACTGGTATTGTGATAATATAACTGTCATAGAACCCAAATGATATCTTTTGAAATCTTCGTGGTATACTTTAAATTCAGATTGAATATAAATTATGGAAAATCATTTATTTATTTGTATCTTTCAAAGCCGCAGACACTAGTTACTATTCAACAACAACTGTTCTCCACAACAGCAAAATAAAACTGACAATCAAAAAAGTTTCAATTATAAGTATTATTGCTAAACTGAGAATACAGAGGTTTCAAGCTTACAAATCAATATCTATTCCTATTTCTTAGCAGGGAGGGTATATTCTTTCCACATTTATGAGCACAATTAAGTTTTTAATTCAATTAAAGGATAGTTTGTAACTCTGTAACATGGAAAGCCATGTTAAACCCTGGAAGCTGTGAAAGTTGGCTCCACACCCAGTTAGCTCATGCAGCAAAGAATTAGCTGAAATGGGGAAGGCAATTAACAGAAAAACTTTTATGCAGCCCTAAGCTGTAGTCATTGAGTTAGCCAACCAGAAGTTATAGAGGCTACAAATGAATCCTTTCTCAACTGACACACAGTATGAAACCTTGTAAATCTATCTGCTGTTCCCACCTTGATACTTAAAAGTCACATTAACTGTAAGAGTTGATGGAGAAAACAGGTTATTTTCAGAAGGGAGCTGTCTCTGTAGCTATCCATAAGGACTAAAAAATGGGACTGGAGTTCAGGTGATTATTAATCATTAGACTGTGGTGATCTTTATTAGCAAATATCCACCATCAGAGCTGTATTCTCATATTGGATTCTACGCTGAGATCTGTCAATGTCATCACTGGGTTATCTTTTAACATCTGTGATTGATTCTTTTTGTTTTGTTTTGGTTTGGTTTGGTTTGGGTTTTTGTTTTGTTTTGTTTTTAATGTACATAATGAGCATATTATATATACGTAGTACTTAGTACTTAGATGGTACATCACATCTTGCACGTTGAGTGCCAATGCTAGCTTGCATGGTCAGGTGCAGGCAGACAGAGACTTGTTCCATTTGCTGTCCAAGCTGACTGGATGGGAGCCAGGTCTAGCCCATGACTCTTAAAGCTGAGTTAGCACAATCTTCTCTCTGAGCTAATTAATCCCTGACCAAATCTGCTCTGTATCTGGCCAGGCTGGAGCATGAGCAGAAGAGGTAGGTCTGTTACAGCCCTGGATGTGCGTAAATAAGCCCAGAAGGAGGGCTGCGTGGCAAAATAAACCATTTTCATGAAAACAGGTTGGCATTTCTTATTCCACAGATCCCAAATTGCATAAACTCCCACAGCTTCTGTTTTATTGACAGGGGCTTCCGTTTTCCATCTCATTGTGCAAGGTCACGCAGAGCGCTTCACTCCACAGATTAGTGCCCTCTTTGCTCTCTGTGTTAGGAGGCATTCTGCTGGAGAGGCTTTATAACTGCTGCAGAGAGAACAGGATGTGTCCCTGGATGTTTATAACACCCTTTTGAATTCCTCAGATGAGGTGTGGAATATGCATGCAAAGTGTTATTATTAGAGGGATATTGAAGGGGAATATTCAATGCATTCAGGAATATGAATTTAAACTGCAATCTTGTAGATTCTGTCTAAGCACAATCAGGGTATGGGACCAGACCATAATGAAAATCTATATTTGAACACAGAGTTTCAAACAGCTTTTTAAAAGATCTGAAAATGTGTTTTTCACTCCCCTGATCTGAATTTGGCAGCAGTGTAATCCCTGGGGGCTGCCATTTCAGTGATAGTTCCAACAGGAGCCCCAGCCTAATGACCTGTATCAAAGCGAGAACAGTGCTGCAGCCAGACATGCAGAAAGCTGTTACTGCCAGGAGACGCTAGGAACTGCGGATGGTGTCTAGAGCCAGTCAGATATGGTTTTTGCAGTCAGCTCTGAGTTCTCTTCAAAAAAGGATGTTTGTGTTATTTCAATACAAGAAACAAAGGAAAAAGCACAAGAGAAGTTACAGAACTTACAGGAAGCTGTGAAAAATCTGGTCCTGCTTCATGTCTTTTGGCTGCAAGTTTGATTTCCTTGATCTGTCTTCTCATTTTCATATTCCATGTTCAAGCATGCTACTTATAAACCATTTAAAAAGAAACAATTGTCAGTGACTTAGCCTTCATTTATTTAAAAACAAACAAACAAACAAACAAACAAACAAAAATGTGATTTTCATTCTTAAAGTAATTAGGGCAGTATTTTCAATGTTCAACTATCTGGAGTTTTTTTTCTCTGTAAGCTCTCTAAGGCATTTTTTTTTCCTTTAAAAAGGAGTGGTTTTTTTCCTTTTAAAAGGCACTTATCTGGATGACCAACGCCATGTATTTGTCTTAGCCATAAGCTATAGAGGAAAGAGGTGTGTCTGTTATTTGTCTTAGTCTTGAATGGGATCAGAAACTGGTTCATCTGGCAGTCAGGGAAGTCACTTAGGGAATGCCTTGAGTGTGGCATTCAGTCTGAGTGCAGTCAGAGATATCTTTCTGGATAGAATAGCTATCTGTTATACTAACAAGGAGTATATTTACTTTTCACTTAATGTGTTGCATATAGTTCATATAGTCTAATATGTCACCAGTTCTCTAATGACATTGTTTATTCTCAGGCAAGGCATACATGGGTACAGCCATGTGATCTTAACAGTGGAGAACAGCAGTTATTCATACAACTGTAGCATTAAAATATATTGCTTCTATTGCTACAGGTCTTGTTATTTTTATAGAACAGTTAGCAGTTGATAGACTTATGTTGTTGTAGTGTATTCAGAAAGAATATAAACTTTTTTGGCCTGTTAGTTTCCTCTCATTATCATCATTGTATAACACAAATCAGCAGTTATAATTTTTCTTCATAATACTAAGGAGAGCCACCACATGAAATTTAATCATATTAAATACAAGTTTTTTCATTAGTTTTCTTTTTACTTTGATAGCATGTCAGGTATTTGTTTTAGAAAAACAAAAATTAATATTTTTTATTTCTTTATATATTGACTTCTCCATTAGAAGCCAGAAAGACCACCACAAAAGTAAAGACAGCTGACTACACATGAAGAAACTGTACCAAACTATAGAGAAAATCATTTTGTTTCCATTTTCATAACTGGTTTGAGAACAGTTTGCAATCTGCTGTGCTGTTAGATGTGGTCTGAAGTAGGTCTCTGGATCACACTGGGCTGTTCATGCAAAGGACTACTGCTAAGTTTTGTCCCACTTCCCTCCCAGCAATGTCTAGAGGACAAAATCACAGCCTTTTGTCTTTCCATGTGATGTGACAATCTAGATCTGGTCCTGTTGGATGGCTTATGCAGAAAATTCACTGCTATGCTTTCCAAAAAAAAAAAAAAGTTAGAAATTAGGTTTTCCTTTTCTGTTCTAAAGGGACAGGTTCATCCATTAGGTTGAACAGCCTGCAATTTACTATTCACCAGCTTATCCTTAGTTTTGTGTATTACATTTCTTTCTTAAAAATTTTGAACTTCAGCCCCTTCCTTGTCTGTGGTTAAAAGTATTGGAAACTGCTTAGCTGTGAGTTTGCTTCTGCATTCTTATGCCCTCTCTTGTCCTAAATCCCTCCATTAGATTCACATTACAGATTTCAGATAAGCATCTTAAAGGAAGCATTAGCGTGGCTGTAATATGGAAGAGGGCATTTCCAGGATGCTTTCATATCATGTTGTTTGCCACAGGACTTACACCAATTAGTACAAAGGCTAATGAGTTTTTGCACGTGGTTATAGGTGAACAGGTTCATAAACATGTCAGGATCCAAATCAAAATGGTCATAGTTGGAAACTTTTTTTATTGTTTTCTGTCCAGACATCTCTACTCCTCTTTCATATACAAATTAATGGAAGTAGACCAAGGAAGAGAGGGGGGGATCACCAACTGGGCTTGTGTTTGACATTTCAGTATCCAGGCAGCTCATAATTTAAATAAACCTGTAAAGCAGTCCCTGGGTCTTTCTGCTAATACTACTGCAAAGGAAACCAAAAACCAAAATACTTTTTTTTTTTTTATGTTGATGATTTAATATACTCCCTGTGGAAACTCAGGATATTATTTCTTCATTCAATGCCTAAGTGGTTTGTTTAGAGAAGAGAGTCAAATACACTGATGAAAAAACTGCACAAGATTTTATTATATGCAGCAGTTAAAGTACTGTTGGTGTAAAGGAGGAATACAAATAGAAAAGAAGACGTAATGAGTCATATTGGAAGGTTGTAAGGTGGATATAGTATAGAACAAAGAAAGCAGTACATTTAACATCTGCCAGACAAAGGAGTAGGCTGTGCCAGCTCCCTGATCATCTACAAAACTTTGACTTTGCAAAACAACCCTCTCACTTGGAGTCATTATAAATGACCAGATTAACGTGAAAACTTCCCTGGCAACCACCTTTGGACAGTGGCACTTTACTATTTAATCTGAGGGATTAAAATGTTTACTTGTTTTAAAAAGCCTGTATTTTTAAATAAATGGAAATATCTCACTTATGATTTTCTCATGGAGCTTTTCTGAATGATCAAAAAATAACACAGGGACAATTAGTGCTAGTTACCATGACTTGGCAAATCATTTCTAATTGCCACGTGAAACTAGAGTCTTCTTTACCTGTTAAAATCCCTTCATCTAGCTGCAGTAGACACCAGAGGTTAACTGGAGGAGTATTTAATGAAGGAATCACGTAAAAGCTCCTTTGTACAGGCTTTAGATTATGAAATCAAAGTCCAGGAGGGCTGCCATGGGATGGTCACCCCCACCCTGGTAGTGCCTGAGCCCACTAGTCTGCCTGGGAGGCCATTTTACTGTGGGGACACTGGGACCCAGGTGGTGCCCCCCAACCACTGCCCTCCCTAAACTGGCCTTGGGAGAGTCTGAGGAGAAGCAGACAGAGACTGCCGGCAGTAGAAGCAGCTGCAAAGCGGCCAAAGCAGTGACCTTCATGTTGCTATCACTGGGTGTTCTCTGCCTGGAGCTGAATGACTATTGTTCTGATTTTCTTCTTCCCTCCCTAATAGACTCTGCATTAGCTTTGCTCCCTGCCTTTGCTTCCTTTTTTCTCTCTTGCCTCATCCCTCTTTCATCTATTTCAGTGTCCAGCCTTTCTACCCTTTTTCCCATTCTGTTCCTTTGTCCATAACAAGCCACCCTCAAATGGTACCATGTAGTCTGACTTTGCGTGCACTCTCTCAGCCACCTTTTGCCTGTCCTGTCTCTCCAGACTCTCACTTTTTCTGACAAGTGCTGTCTGATGTTCTCCATTCTTGTGGTGTGTGCATAGTAATGCCACTGTCTTGACTAATCCACTGGTCTATGCTAAGTAAGGAGACAATTACACATATTATCTGCAAAGTTTCTTTTAAATTATTGTAAAACTGTTTCATTTAAACATTATGGAATATACTCTTGTCCTTGAACTGAGTATATAGATTAACATTTTTTTTTAAATATATCTCCATTTTTCACTGATTTTGAAAATGTACCCCTTATTTTCTGTCTTTTCCATCTTCACTATGAAATGAATGCACCTATTGCTCCAACAGTCTAATAGGAATATTAGCAATCTTCTCATAATATATTGCTCTTTCCAGGGCTATTTGTTTCTTCACCATACTCTTCTTTAGAGGAGAAGAACAAAATGAAGTAAAATGTTTAAGTATGCATTCTACAACAATTAGTTTTGCATATTTGTAGTTTATTTTCAACGTTGTTCAATATCTTGTTTGAATTTTGCTTTGCATTACTGTAAAGAGGGCAGGTATTTCTCTGAAAATATTTGGTTCATATACAATTTTAGTTTATCCTGAGGCAGGATGAATATTTGAGCCAGTAACTCTTAAAATATGAAAGAAATTGGTAAAATACAGCTGGGTACTGTGAAGGAATGTAAAAAAACGGGAATTCTAAAAAAGAATGGAGAATTCTAATCAGATTCTTGTCTGCAAATGGGAATACATAAGCTTTAGAAAGTAAGCAAATACTATAAGATATGTAGAAAAACATTCGTTTGTGAAGAATATTGAAATAGATGCTGGGGAAAAAAACACATGACAGAAGCAAGAGAAACCAAAAAAGACAGGTATGTTTGGCCTAGTAGCCTTTTCTTCTTACTGAAATGTCTTAAGTTCTTATGTTCACAACTTTCACAATTCCCAATGTCACACCAACACTGCTTCCAAGAAGGCTGGCAGTCCCTCAGGCTTTAATGAACTCTTTATCGGGGGTGACAGAGTGCTGCAGTCAGCAAGCAACCCCTTGTTCCCTTTGCTCCTGAGACTGTAGGCCTGACTTACATAGTGCCTCTGCTTGCATAGCTGTAAATCTGCCAAGATAAACATGGTTGTGACGATGGTCTTTAAAATAGGTGGCCAAGAAATTAAGTGGAAGAGAAAAGAAGAATGAATTGCAGCAGCAAAACTGAATGTTTTCTGTCTACAAAGCTATGTAAAATATTTTCTCTGCCTAGCCTTATTCATCTCATTTATTTATCATCATTATTAGGGGAAAGGTCTACGTCAGGCAGAAGTAAATTTATATCTGAAATTTTTTCTTGTATCACACTTTTTTTTCTAATCTTGTGTGCCAAACTTTTCCTTTTTCCCCTTAATTCCATCTCACCTGACAGCCTTTTAAGGTACTTTACCAATGTATGTCTTTCCTTTTTCCTGAATTCCTATTCTCTTAGATTATGTTAGTAGTTTAATACCTACTTGTTTTTGTATCTGTGAACAAGTGACTATTGTAATTCTCAAGTGACTTGCTTTCTTTTGGATTTAGTTGAATATATTTGTCATTCCTCCTTTAACCTGTGAATTGTAAATTCTTTGGGGCAGGTGTTTTTTTCAATGAATATGTGCAATATGATTAAGTCTTCTAGTAATCCATAGTATTATATATGCTTAGAGCAGTGGGATTCTCATCCCTAATACAATTCATAGGTGTTGCAACAACAACAGCAACATAATAAATAAGATCTCTCTCTCTCTCTCTCTCTTTTTTTTTTTTTTTCCTTGTTCATGAATTACAGCCATGAAATCTGGCAGAATTCATCACAGACAAATATGATGAGAGCTAAATATCTGGGTCCCTAGGGCAGGTCTTTGTATAGTTCGAGCAGTGAGAATTTGCAAATGTATGCTAATTTTATCTTTAATGATGTATCATTCTGTATTATTTATTCAGCATTAGCAGAAGATATTATTATTAGGAAGCTGTTCTTTCATCAGACAGTTTACATTCTAAACATCTGGAGCAAGGCAAACTTAACCTCAGTGGAGAAGAGTGTTAGGGAACACTTAAACCGTACATACGTAAGTCCATGGGACATGACAGGATGCACCCATGAGAGCTGAGGGAGCTGGCTGATGTCATTGTGGAGCCACTCAATTATCTTTGAGAGGTTATGGTGGCTGGAAGAGGTCCCTGAAGAATGAAAGAAAGCGTCACTCCTATCTTCAAAAAGGGCAAGAAGAAATATCCAGGGTTGGTCTGCAAACCTGTTACTACAGGTTGGTCAGTCTAACCTCAGCCTGGGAAAGTGATGGAACAGCTAATCCTGGAAATCATTTTCAAACACATGAAGAAAATGGTGATCAGGAACAGTCAGCAAGAATTTATAAAGGACAGAAAATGCTTAACCAACATGATAGCCTTCTACAGTAAAGTGACTAGCTTGGTGTATCAGGAGAGAGTAGTTGATGTTGTCTACTTCAGCTTTAGCAAGGCTTTTGACACTGTCTGTCATAACATTCTCATAGAACAACTGACCAGGTATGGATTAGGTAAGTTGACAGTGAGGTGGGTTGAAGACTGGCTGAACAGCCAGGCCCAGAGAGGTTTGTAGTCAGTGGCACAAAGTCCACCTGGAGGCAAATCACTAGTGCTGTGTCCCAGGAGTTGATACTGGGGCCAGTTCTGTTTAATCTCTTCATTAAAGACATGGATGATTGAACAGAATGAAAAAGGAAAAAACAAGCAAGCAAGCAAGCAAACAAACAAAAAAGCAAAAAATCACAAGAGGACAAGAGAAATGGCTGCTACACAAGATGGTTGTGCTAGCGTTCAGAGGGGTCTGAACAGTCTGGAGAACTGGAGAATTGGGCAGAAAGGAATCTTAAGAAATTCAAAAAAAAAAAAAGGAAGTACAAAATCCTCTACTTAGAGAGGAATAATCCCAGGCATCAGGACATGCTAGGAGATTTCTGGCTGAAAAGCAGCCATCCTCCCTGCAGAGGATGATGGGGAGGATCCTGGTGGACAAGAAGCTGATCATGAGCCAGCAACATGCCCTTGTGTCAAAAGTGGCCAACACCACCCTGCGCTGCATTAGGAAGTTTGTTGCCAGAGGTTTGAGGGAGACGGTACTTACCCTCTAATCAGAACAGGTGAGGCCATACTGAGAGTTCTTTATCCAGTTTTGGGCTCTCCAGGACACTAGTACAATTCTAACAGAGGGCCACAAAGATAATGAAAGGGCTGGAGCATCCTTTATATGAAGAAAGGCTGAGAGAGCTGGGACCATTTAGCTTAGGGAAGAGAAAGCTTAGGAGATCATATCAACGTGGATCAATACCCAGTGGAAGGGAATGAAGAAGAGGGATATGGACTCTTCTCAGCAGTGCTCAGTGACAGGACAAGAAGCAATAGGCAAAAATGAAAAAAACATAAAAAAACAACAAAACAAAAAAAATGAAAATCCATCTGAACTCAGGCAAAATGTGAGGGTGGTCAAACAATGGCACAGGTTGCCCAGAGAGATCATAGGATCTCCATTCTTGGAGATGCTTAAAACCCAGTTGGACACAATTCCAAGCACCTGCTGTAGCTGACCTTGCTTGAGCATGGAGGGTTGGACTAGATAATTTCAAGAGTTTTTTTCTAAGATAAACAATTCTGTGATTCTACAACATGCAAATTGTTAAACAAGTAAAGAAACTTTCTGGAATATGAGCCTTCTTCTGTGTGAAGGCTATAATTTTGGACAGGTACACAGACAATACAACACTTGTTATTTAGTTAGACTTCAAATATAATAGTATACAGAAACTGTGTTATATATACATATTTTTTAAAAACAAAGTACCACAAAATTGGAACATATTAGGAAAAAACAACAACAACAACAACAAACAACTGCTTAACCATCTATAATTAAGACCCTTTTCCACGTGTACTATGAGAAAATCTTCAATTTTCCTGTTTCTCTCTGTTGTTGTTATACCTGAGCACTTGCAATAGCTGATTGAGATAACTGAGGCACAAAAAAAGAATATGATTCACTCATTTTGCTTCATTAGTTTACAATCTCAGATTTTTCATAACATTTAGTGTTATGTAGCACTTGTTATGTTTGAAATAGAGTTTTTGAACAGTGTCTGATCCTGGTGTTTCTGGCAATCATACCCTGTGTTACCAGGTTGCAACCAAAGGAAAGAAACACAGTTCATGTTACCTGCTAAACATCTGGTTGAAATGACATGACTGTCATGATATAGAACCTCTGCAGAAGAGGTAGAAACAGCTGCAGAGTCTTCAGGCAGGATTCAGCCACCTTAACCTGTCTGCTCTGCCTTATTCTGCTCTAGTTCTGATATACCTAGAGGGCAATAACCTCCTGCTGACATCAGTTGCTTCATATGTTTGCATAGTAGTAATTGGTGCAGTGGAACAAATGATTCCAGCTTTTCAATATGAGACTATATGATCAAATTCTCAGTATTTTTATTTGCCCAGAAAAACAAAGAAACACACACACACACAAAAAAGGAAAATATTTAACAATGGAAAAGCCTTTTAAAGGAACAACGTTAACTCTGTCATTTCCCAGTCTTTGTGCATTTGAATTTTTAAACAGTGTAAACTTAGTTTTTCCATTCTAGTTATGGAAAAGCAAACCTACTTCTTAATGCAGTAACAGTGGTAATCCAAAAATCTCAGTTCTTTAGAGGCTGTAACAATGTAGGTTTTATTTTCATATTCATCTCTACAAACCTTAATGTTTTATATTAGGCTGTAAACATATCTACCCTTTTCCCTGTTCCTTTCTTTTCTTCATAATTCCTCTTCAAAAAAAATGTCACTTTCATCTATGATTATGTTTAATTTTGTGATAAATTATGATATAAGGAGAATGTCTTAAAATGGCATACCAAAACCAACACTAAGTCTTATTTACCACTTTCTTTGGAAACTTGCTTATTTCATATTTAGAAGCTATCATGATATCAGTGAATGATATGTTTCCCTGCTATGTTACAGTATATTATCTCTCTGATTGTACCACTAAAAAAAAAAAAAAAAAAAAAGGATGGGTAAAGAAATACAACAGTAGAACAGTAGTGCATAAGGCCAAAACTACAGGAAAATCTCTAATTTGTGCCATCTTGATCACCCTGAATGAACTAAAAATTCTTTCCAGCCTTAAAATCAAAGAAATATCAGGCTTTATTCCTTAGCTTAAACCCCCCCCCCTTTTTTTTTTTTTTCCCCTGTGATTAAAAAGTTTTATATTGTTTAAATCATCTGTTGCTCACAGGTTAGTGCAAATGTTGTTACATTATTATGCCTTTACAACTTTTTCTGAGTTTTATGTATCAGTCATATGACTGACCAGAGTAAAACCAGAGAAATCATGAAAGCACATGTATTCCTGAGTGCAACACACTTACTTGAAGCAGTAAGCACTTCTTCAGATCTCAGAACGTAAAAATTATTTTGTGGGAACTGGTGGTTTATAGACTTAAGACTATTATTATATTTTTCTTTCTTTCCATTTCTTTCTCTCTCTCCTGCCTGTCTTGCTTTTTACATTTAAGGAAATTGCCCTTCTTTTATATTTATCTCATACAAGTGGTGGAAAGAAAGGAAATCAGAGAATACTACCATTTATTGAAGGACTGTCAAGTGTACCTAGGGAAGAGAGAGGTGAAGGTTAGATAGGTGGAAGCACCTTCTGCCTTTAAATATCTGCTGCATTTGGGAGAAGCACATGCTAAGCATGGTAAGTCAGAATGGGATAGAGTAGAGAGTCTGTATAGTGTCCTGTAAAGACAAGTTTTGTTTATGTGGGTTGTGCTAAGAAGAGCTGAGGTAGGCATAGAGAGGAAGTAGTCCCCCACCATGATTTCAGTGAGGCAAGATCTATGCGGCTTTGTCCAAAGTGATCCTTGGGAACAGGTGGGGTGTGTAGAGTAGCACTAGAAGAGGTTAACACAAAACATCTTGAAAGACTGAGCACTTACTAGAGCAGGTCAGAATCAACAAAGAGAAGCTAATAAGACAGCAGAATTATTTTACACTTGAAAGACCAAATGATTTAGTCGGTTGAGTTTACGCAAGCAATTCTACCTGTGTGCAGTTATGTGTATGTGCCCGTGAGGGAGAGAAAGAAAGGTCATTTTCAGGTGGGATTTTGTGTGAGGAAGAGTGTATGTAAGTCCAAGCTCTATTATGTTTATTTTGGTCATTGTAAACTTGCTGTATCACATTAGCAGCAGGGCTTGTGAGCTTGAAAAGGAGCCAGGTAGTTCAAACTATATGAATGGAAAGCCAAATAAACTATCAAAGCGTAAAAACGTACAAATTGGTATGAGAACATCATAGCTACCTATCAATAACATTGAAACGTAAATTTCAGGATGCTGAACGAGCAACATATAACTCATGCACAGGTATACAGACAGAGATCCTTTACATAAAATGTATTATTTTAGTTTTGCTGAGTTAGGAAAATAATGATACATGACATAGTAGCAACAGTAAAGGTAAAAGGCTATTTCTTATTCTAATGTATCTGTTTCTTTTTGGTTTTGTCTTAACACAACAACATTTTTGGATTTGGGTTTTTATTTTTCTTGCCTTAAAATGTAATTTCACTTGCCCATTTTTCTAACCCTGTAGCAATGTAGTATATGTTGGTATAATAGAGAAGGGAATTGTCCCTCATAGCAATAGATCTTTTTTTCCAGAGAGGAAACATCAAAGATACTCAAAAGCTTAGGTTCTGTATAAGTCTACCTACTGTGCATCCTGGGGTTATGAAATGTTTGCTTTCTGATTTATGTGTGGGTATTCCAAACAAATGGGTACTGCTCACTCTTACATGATCTGAGCAGATAATGTGACAGGTAAAGGAATGATGCCCCAGTGAAGTGCCCATAAAGCAAACAGGCCATTGCATGCACATTCATTCATGAGCAGGCTGTACTACTGGATTGTGCCATTCTCATAATGGCTAGTAAGTTGGTCCAAAAAAAAAAAAAAAAGCCTTGATTTGTTGAAGCAGCAAATTAAAGGGAAAGAGAAAATGTGACCTTCTGATGACCTGCTTTGTGATTTTAGAGCTAAGGGATAAAAAATCACAGTTCTAAGACTGCATCTTTATATTCTAAACTCCGTCAATTAATTATTTGTGTTTAAAAAAGACTAATTAAAAATCAGAATGCAACAGATACTGTTATTAGTGTAAAGTAGGTCTAAACCCATTTATATCAGTTTAAAAGAAGATAATTGCTACATCTCCTATATGCCCCCTCATTCCCCAAAATACACACCAAACAGCTATGGTGATTCTCTCACTTTTACACATCTGCTATAAATCTTTTGGCTTCAATAGAGTGAGTCATAATGATGTCAGAAGAAAATTGGTCTCAATGGCTATGTCTATACAAAGTAAATAAAAAATGTCCTGGCTCACTGTCTGGCCCTGAGGGCAAATGACAAAGCATGGCTTATGTCCATATGGCTAAACCTTCTTCTTCACTATAATACATCACACTCATCTGTATTACATATTGGGAACTATCCCAGGCTTGCCTTCCCCTCCAAACTTACCCAGGTGTTGCCTGGAAGAGTGCTACTTCCCATGAGTGCAATTTATGCCAAGGAGTGTTCTAGCAATTAAGTAATATGGACAGTTGCATGCCATGGTGCCCTGGCCCTATTTAGTTTTCTAACATAATAGTTTACTAGACTATGTCTGCAATGGAAGATGTTGGCACAACACAACCAACAAGAGCTGTAACTGCTAAACTATTTGGATCTTTGTAGGATCAACCTTTGACTGAAGGGAATTGAGGGTATTTTTTTTCAGTATGAATGGCATAATAATAAAAGAGTTCTGGAATAAATACCATGCCTCAAACAGTGTAATGATGGACTATGCCACAAGCTGGTACTGCATTAGGAAAGTACACATTTGATAGTAATTTTACAATACCTTTATTATTCTTACGTCTTCATTTTCTATGGAAAGTTCTCTTCCATAGAACTGCAACTGCAACTTATTAGCCAGCATTTTCCATAATAAATGACATGAGTTTAACCAGTGAAACAAAGCAATGACTGTTCAGTAGCTCCTTTTTATTCTTTTAGTCCTCCCTCACTTTCAGCACAGACATCTCTGGGCTTACGTTACAAACATACTTAAGAAAATCTTTTCAACTTTTATCCTTCTTCAAAAGCTTTGAGACACTTGCTAGCTGCAACCAAGTAGAAGCTTTCAACTTCTATATTCATGAAGCTGTAATGACCGAATGACTCAAATACGTTCTTCATCAGAAAAAAAATAAAAATCAATATCTTTGTCTCTGAGAATTTGTGTATTTTATTATAGTGAGGCATATATATATTCAGTTTATACTAATGCAATAATCATGTGTAGAGGGCTTGCAGATACAAGATTAAATAAAAGACTGAGGAACACCCATACATCGTCAAAATTTTGTACTGGAAAACAAAGGTCTGGCAAATGCAGAGCCTGGAAGACAAGATGCTTTGTTAATTTGATTTTTGTTTTGGAAGCTAAATGGAAATTACTTTGGGATGCATTAAGGTGTGGAGAGAGAGAGGATACAACCTCATTATTACATTATATATATACAGATATATATATATTATATATATACTGGTTATATATACTACATACAGAAATGTATTTATATACTGTACATAGTAGTTTAATAATTATTTAGATAGAAAATTATTTTAATAGTTTAAGTATTTAGATATAAAACTATATAACTTAAGAGTTATTAAACTCTTATTAAGTTAACTACTTATGCTGATTACACATTCACTGATGTAACAAATTTATATGGATGCTGATGCTAATAAGTACGTATTTGTATGTCATATGGTACAGTCTCAGTCATATCAAATTTAAGGTTTATTTGCCATTGATGTTAAAAAAGAAGGAAGATTTACCTGGCATATTTGGCTTATAAATTCTACCTATCTATTCTATCTATAGCTAGTATAAACTAGCTATAGATACTCGATTTACATAACATTATAATTTCCAAAAATGGTTGGGAAATCAAATATGTAGATTTAGACTTTGTGAAGAATAAAGAATCTCTCTTTTAGAAATGCTTTGGTGGAGTTTATTGATGTTAACAGCCTATGGAAAGACTCAGAACGCAGGCCATGGAGCCTTGATACCCTGTAGATACAGAGTAAGATAATTTACTGTTGGTATTAAATAATGTAGTGAAAATCTACATCATTTTTATTAACTAAGCTTTGGAAATGAAGTTGATATTTCCATTTTTATGTAAAATGTTCATCATTGTAGGATCTTAATTTGAGTTGTTTGCAATCAAATATCTGTGGTTTAGTAAGAGGAAAATGACATTAATTGCTGATCCTAAATAGTAATCAAAAAGTCTTTGGGGCCTTCTGTTCCCTCTGGACATCTATCCTGAGCATACTCACTAGAAATACCTTAGTGATTAGTAATTGGCAATGTTATTTAGAACAATACTTTTAAACTTACCATATTAGTTCCAGGCTTAAAATTCTCAAAATACAAAGATTTCTTAAGTATTATGTTCTCAAATAAAACAACTTGTATTTTATATGACAGAAAGAACTTTGCTGAAAATTAAAGACTCTATCAATGACCTAATATTTTTAATATTTCTTCTGATTTTCAAACTGGTACCTAAACACCTTTATAATAGGAATAAGAAGTAATGGGTAATTTTGTTCAAACACATTTTTAATATTGGCAGTACTAGGTGGATTTCAATAAGCTCTGTTTTAGTTACAAATCTATTTCTGCTAATGTTTGCAAGATGGGTTCATGCTGTTCTCTCTCTCTTTTTAAATTTGTACTAAAAATGTGATTTAAAGTTTAAGTGGAAGTGGTTACACTGTTCAGATTTAGGTTTTGTTTGAAAATCTATTGGATATTTAGTCATTTGAATGAACCCTTCATGAAATTAGGGATTGCCCTTTAGGACTGCATTCATTATCTGGGGTGAGAGTAGATCCACATTTTATAGAGTTTGTTTTTTTATTATCATGCTTATGGATTCCTAGCTTTACAGTAGTCTTCAGGGATATTATTTTATTTCAGACAAAGGTAACTGGAAAAACAAAAAAAGCATTTGATTTTGGGGGGCTTCTCTTCAACAGATTTCACCTTTCTAGATTCCTGTTTGGGAGAAAAGAGTGCAAAAATACTGCATATTCTCCTGAGATCTGCTCAATAACTGATACAAATCATAGAATCATTAAAGTTGGAAAAGACCTCCCAGATCATCTGGTCCAACCATCCCCCTACCACCAATATTACCCACTAAACCATGTCCCTAAGTACCACATCCAACCTTTCCTTAAACACCCCCAATGATGGTGACTCCACCACTTCCTTGGGCAAACCACTCTGCCTAACCACTTTTTCTGAGAAGAAATTTCTCCTAATTTCCAACCTGAACTTTCCAACTTCAGCACCAAAAGATATTAAAATATTAAAAGCAAAAAATATGTTCTTCAAAACTTTACATTGTCTGTCAGTTTGTTTTTTTTTACAGTTTCTCATACAGTTTTGAAAGATACACATTAGGTACATGTCCGTTAAAACTATAAATCAAAGATCTCCCAAAGCTTGATAATCCTCAAATTGTTTTAGTCCTGTGAAGTGGACTGAGTGATCTTGATCTGATCTGATCTGAAGGGAATGAAGGAAAAAGTTTACAACAAGTGCCAGAAGTGCATTGATCCTCACTGATTTGCAAGTCTACCCGTATAGATAGCAAGTTGATCTGTTTTAGAAGACTACAGCTGCACAACATGTAGAAACAAATACTGTCATTACTGCTAGTTTCTGAGATGATGGGTAAATGAAGACTTCTTGCATGGAAGCACTCCTTTTTATGTATACTGGTCCCCAGTCTCTTAAAAAAATATCTGCCTTTGTGAATATTTAGGAAAATAGTTTCAAGATAGTTCACAAAGAGAGAAGGACTGGTGGGAGATGTGGTGGTCGGGATCTGTCTTGGGCAGAGTGACCACGAAATGGTAGAGTTCTCTATTCTTGGGGAAGTCAGGAGGGGGACCAGTAAAACTGCTATTTTAGACTTCCGGAGGGCAGACTTTGAGCTGTTCAGGACACTGGTTGGCAGAGTCCCTTGGGAGGCAGTTCTGAAGGGCAGAGGAGTCCAGGAAGGCTGGGCACTCCTCAAGAAGGAAATCTTAAAGGCTCAGGAGCGGTCAGTCCCCACGTGCCCAAAGATGAGCCAGCGTGGAAGAAGACCAGCCTGGCTGAACAGAGTTGTGGCTAGAGCTTAGGAAAAAAAGAGGGTTTATGATCTTTGGAAAAGAGGGCAGGCCACTCAGAAGGATTATAAGGGTGTTGTAAGGATGTGTAGGGACAAAATTAGAAAGGCTAAGCTCATCTGGAGCTCAATCTGGCTACTGCTATTAAAGACTACAGGAAATGTTTTTATAAATATAATAACACGGAAAGGAGGACTAAGGAGAATCTCCATCCTTTACTGGTTGGGGGGGGGAAACTTAGTGACGAGAGATGAGGAAAAGGCTGAGGTGCTTAATGCCCTCTTTGCCTCAGTCTTTAGCGGCAAGACCACTTGTTATCTAGATACCCAGCACCCTGAGCTGGTGGAAGGGAATGGGGAGCAGGATGTGGCCCTCACAATCGACGAGGAAAGGGTTGGGGACCTGCTACAGCACTTAGATGTATGCAGGTCAATGGGGCCGGATGGGGTCCACCCGAGGGTGCTGAGATAACTGGCGGAAGAACTGGCCAAGCCGTTTTCCATCATTTATCAGCAGTCCTGGCTATCAGGGGAGGCCCCAGTCGACTGGCGGCTAGCAAATGTGATGCCCATCTACAAGAAGGGCCAGAGGGTAGACCCGGGGAACTATAGGGCTGTTAGTTTGACCTCAGTGCCAGGGAAACTCATGGAGCAGATTATCTTGAGTGTCATCACGTGGCACTTGCAGGGTAACCAGGCGATCAGGCCCAGTCAGCATGGGTTTATGAAAGGCAGGTCCTGCTTGACGAACCTGATCTCCTTCTATGACCAAGTGACACGCTTGGTGGATGAGGGGAAGGCTGTAGATGTGGTCTACCTTGACTTCAGTAAGGCTTTTGACACCATTTCCCACAGCATTCTCCTCAAGAAACTGGCTGCTCTTGGCTTGGACTGGGGTACACTTCGTTGGTTTAGAAACTGGCTGGGTAGCCAGGCTCAATGAGTCGTGGTGAATGGAGTTAAATCCAGCTGGAGGGTGGTCACTAGTGGAGTCCCCCAGGGCTCAGTACTGGGGCCAGTCCTCTTTAATATCTTTATCAATGATCTGGATGAGGGGATCGAGTGAACCCTCAGTAAGTTTGCAGATGACACCAAGTTAGGTGCGTGTCAATCTGCTCGAGGGGAGGAAGGCTCTGCAGGAGGATCTGGATAGGCTGGACTGATGGGCTGAGGCCAACTGTATGAAGTTCAACAAGGCCAAGTGCCGGGTCCTGCACCTGGGGCACAACAACCCCAAGAAGAGGTACAGGCTGGGAGATGAGTGGTTGGAAAGCTGACTGGCAGAGAAGGACCTGGGAGTACTGGTTGATAGTCGGCTGAATATGAGCCAGCAGTGTGCTCAGGTGGCCAAGAAGGCCAACAGCATCCTGGCTTGTATAAGAAGCAGTGTGGCCAGCAGGTCTAGGGAAGTGATTGTCCCCCTGTACTCGGCTCTGGTGAGGCCACACCTCGAGTACTTTGTTCAGTTTGGGTCCCCTCACTACAAGAAGGACATGGAGGTGCTTGAGAGAGTCCAGAGAAGGGCAACGAAGCTGGTGGGGGGGTCTGGAGAACAAGTCTTACGAGGAGCGGCTGAGGGAGCTGGGATTGTTCAGCCTGGAGAAGAGGAGGCTCAGGGGCGACCTTATCGCTCTCTATAGGTACCTTAAAGGAGGCTGTATTAAGGTGGGGGTTGGTCTGTTCTCCCACGTGCCTGGTGACAGGATGAGGGGGAATGGGCTAAAGTTGCACCAGGGGAGGTTTAGGTTGGATATTAGGAAGAACTTCTTTACTGAAAGGGTTGTTAGGCATTGGAATGGGCTGCCCAGGGAGGTGGTTGAGTCACCATCCCTGGAGGTCTTTAGATGTTTAGATGTTGAGCTTAGTGATATGGTTTAGTGAAGGACTTGTTAGTGTTAGGTCAGAGGTTGGACTAGGTGGTCTTGGAGGTCTCTTCCAACCTAAATGATTCTGTGATTCTGTGATAGTTTCTCTATTAGATTTGACTGCAGAAGATGAATGGGAAAAAGGCCACAAAGTATTAATTTTTATTAAGAAATACAGGTGAATATAATGGAGGGGAGTAGTGTTGCATAGCCATCATTTTTCCTTAATCTTTTGCTTTTCTGTACAGTTTGATTCTTCTCCTTTCTTTATTGATAATGTCTTTTAGCATGCTATTGTTTATGATAGCTCTTATCCTCTTTTGCTCTCCCAGTAGCAGCTAACAGTAAGAAAGTACAATATTTGATTTCCTTGGATGATGTCAGGAATACACCTGCATTAACAGCTGGAGAACTCAACAGCATGTAATAATCATAGTCACTTTAAAATTCCCTGCAACTCATTGTAAACTCAATGCAGATGGAGAGATTTATCCCCATGGGAAAAACATTTTACCCCAGACTCTTTCTCATAAAATTTTGGCCAATTTTTTAGAATTGCTAAGCAGCTGCAACTCCCATCATCTTTGACTGATTTTTTTTTTTAAAAAAATATCTGGTAGCTCTCAACCTCTTCATTTTATTATTAGATGAGAGCTAAGCTCCCTTGAAAATGTGGCATCAAGATTATAGTAAGAGTTTATAAAAAAGAAATTCCAAGTTCTGCCTTGAAAGATTCTCTCTTACTCTTTGGGACTCAATTCTGTGTCAGAGGACAGAAAGCCAGGAAGGTCCTTAAAGAGGAATTTCTCCTTCGTAAATCAAAATTAATATCAATTGAAAAAGTAATATCAAATTGGTGTTTTACCTTTCCCTTTCACAAGAACATTTCCTCCGACAGGCGTTTCTTTTAAACAGGGCTTCACTTTACTACTCCCCCACACTAAAAGGAACATATTTGAAATGTTTCCAAAAAAAGCAGGTGTACAAATTATTCTTGCTAAAGGCTTCATACCATCAGCTTTCAGCATGTAAACTGTGTTCTCTCAATGAGACTAATCACATGATACTGGGCATAATAGTGATACTGGGACCCACTCAGGCTGGCAAAACTGAATAGAAATCAGACCAATCACTTAACTGGGACCTATTCCAATTTTATTTTGGATTAAAATCAACTTTCTCTGAACCATTCCCCTCTGTTTCCTACCTACCCCTCCAATCCTCTTCATCCTCAAAAAAGAGACCAGTAATTGAATTGCATATTTCTTTATGCCTTTGGACATCCAAAAGAGATTATTTGTAACTAAAGTTTTTTTCTGTAGCCTTTTTTTTTTTTTTTTTGAGTAACTCAGCAGTGGTACTTATGGTAGAAATGTCAGTTCAGCTCCAAATGTGTAGGACTGTCTTGTGTTACCTGTATTTTTAAAGGAAACTAAGTTTGTATTTAAAATGAGACTAAGGTTGTAGGCTTCAGGTCTTCTGATGTTATCTTAAAACTGAGTTATTCTGTCCTGTGTGGACATCAGGATATGATAATGATGACTTAAGTCTAGGTGTTCGCCCTAGTCTCCTAAAGCCTAAATTTCCTCTCTGTTCTGCTCTTGCACACTTCATGCCTGCTACAGAGATAGCTGCATTTGTGTGCCATGGTGTGCATATAATTGGAAGCATTCTGCAATCTAGCAGGATGAAAGCTGCAATATAAATGTAAATTATTATTATTCAGCATATTAGCATTTTAAAAATATAATATGGGAGACAGTCTTATAAAACCCATTTCCAGTGCATGTCATTCATTAATGGGATTGTATATTTAAACCTAACAGATGACTTTAACAATTACCTCACAATATTTATACATTCTGCAAGTATAAAATAGGGCATGAATGTGATGATATATGAAGTCTAGTGAGCTTGGAAAAGAGGTATCCATAGACTTACACCTTCCCACTCTCCACTAATCCTTCTTCTTTGACATTTTCTGCTCTCATTATGAAAATATCTCAGGAAGAATATGTAAATCAAGTGAAAGAGCATACCAAGGGTTGAAATAAGCTGATAACTCAGACCCACAACAAAGTCTGCAGTGGGAAATAGAAGTGAAAACTTTACCCACTTTTGTAACAAAGGTGTGGACAAAAAGAAGAAAAGGATCAAATGCACCTGGTTTTGTTACAGCTTCAAGATGCTATTCATTGCAATTCTCAGATGCCGTAATGCTGGTAACAGCAAACTATGACGGGCAAAATGCTTTTTCATCCTTGTGCTTTCTTACTTCTCTCTGTAGCAATTATTTATTAGCAGATCCTGAGTAGGAAATTAACAAATCCAGCTGTCCACAAGTATCAGGTTCTAATCCAGTGTCTTTGGGAGATTTTTAGTATTTTAAATTATTTTCTGAACTGATAAAAACTAGTTTGAGTAAATTTAGTCTTTGATGAAGAGTACTGTTAAGCTCTTGTCAGGGTCTCAAGGGCACCAGAAGCCCTGCCAGCCATGCCAAGCCTCCCCCAGGGCCTCCCTGACCCTGCCCATGGGCAGGCTGCTTATTTCAGCTCAGTCCTGAGGCCTTCGGTGCCTGCCCCAAAAGAGTTGTTGGAAGCCCTGTGCCCCACTCTGCCTCCATCTCTGTCCCTTATTGTTCCTGACTGTTGGCCAAAACTCCTGGCTTGAGCTCAGAACCCCCTCGTGGAACCCCCTTACACACTCCCCTTGCACTTAGTGTGGTGGTCCAAATTTCTACATATAAAAAAAATTAAACCTCATTTTTCAATATCTGCTTCACTACTTACCTAAATATTCTGAACTGCTCCTAAGTTATAAAGGGACAAGAATTTCCCCAGACTTCTGCCTTTAGAGACCGCTCAGAGTATGAGCTGAAAGAAGCCTTGTCAGGTCATCTGACATGTCCCTGAAGCTGCCAGGACAGGGGAAAAGAAGGCTGAAGTTATACTGCAATTGATCTGGGGCTGTAGCCAGTCTGATACAGTTTAGAATAGCTTTGAGGCTGATTTAAATGACATTTGAGACCAAGCTACGCTTCTGTGTGGGGGAGACGTAAATAACTTCCTGCTTTCTCAGCTGAATATTGAGAATTTTTATTAAAGAAGAGGAGAAAAAGTACAGCTTTATGAAAAATGTATAATTACTACTCTTTAAAATTTTGAGAATACATGTTCTACTCTTTATTAGATGGACAGTGTTAACACATTGATGCCCTAAATGAGATTGGTATCCTATTGTACTTTATAGACATAGAGTGAAAAATGGTACCTTCACAAATAAATTGCTACCTGAAGGGACAAGTTATGAGGAAGTATTATTATTCCCTTTCCACAAAGGCAGTTGAAATGTGGAGTCCAGCATTGTGCCAGTTGTTAACATACAGAATGAGGATGGCACCTGGGAGTCCTGGGTCTGTCTGCTATCCACTCCACTGCCCACAGCTGCCCAGCTCTCCCAGAGGACAGCAAGTGGGGACTGTAGCCCCCTGCTCTCTGTCACTGCTCCTTGGTACCAAGGTACTGTGTGTACCTTGTCCCATGAAGCAGAAAAGCTTGTGGCACTTCCCTTCATGAAACATCCTGGTGCCACACACACAGTTCAGACAGAATCTCACAGAATGGTTGAGATTGGAAGAGACCTCTAGACATCATCTGGTCCAAGACCCTGCTCAGGCAGGGACACCTAGAGCAGGGTCCAGGGCCGTGTCCAGGTGGCTTTTGAAGTTCTCCATGGAGGGAGACTCCACAACCTCTCTGAGCAACCTGTGCCAGTGTTCCATCATCCGCACAGTAAAGACTTGCTTCCTGATGTTCAGATGCAACCTCCTGCGTTCCCATTTGTTCCCATTGCCTCTTGTCCTGTCACTGGACACCACTGAAAAGAACCTGGCTCCATCCTCTTTGCATCTCCGCTTCTTGTATTTATAGGCACTGAAGAGATCCCCCCATTCATTAGTACAGTCATGAAATTCTGCTCCTGGGATGTCTGCTGTGCAGAACAGTGATCAGTAACTCCCAGCCCACTGCGGTGCATGAAAGCAATTTGAAAGGTTTGGATTTTTTTAATTTTATTTATTTTTTAGCCTCAATCTTTCTGTTCTGTTTCTTTAGTTTATACAATGAGGAACAATAATCTAAATATATATATATATAAATAATTTTTCATATACTATCTGCATAAACATGAAAAAGTTCATGGATTTTGTCTGAAGTTTTAAATTAGCTGGGTGGTGTACAATTTTCTTTTCCTGTCTTTGTCATGATATTAAAAGGAGAACTCTGAGTACAAGTTTAGGAGATCTCACCACACTTTTCATTCTTGTGTGTAAAATGCTGCTTGCACTTTGTCACCTTGTCTTTTGTTCTTTGCATATGTATTTGTCTTTGCACAGGGGATGTACAATAAATATAATAGCAGGCACAACAATTCTGAACAGAAGTAAAACACTGTCTAGAATAGAAAAGAGTAAGGTCTTCTATGTCTTACTTTATATTTTATGTGGTTTTAGTTTGGTGTCCACTCCTGAGCAATAAAGAGAATGTATTCATTTGTTCTTGAATCTGGTTAACTTTTCCTTATATAAGAGATCATTAAATGAAGTTTGAATTTGTTGTAGGTTGTGATGGTACTGTGTGTTGTCATCTCTAAGATCCAAACATGGAAAGTAGAAACTAATTGTTCTCATCAAACGGTGCTTAGACAGGTAACTTTCAAGTATTAACCATATGTAGCTGAAGCAGTGCTGGCTGAATTTTGGAGGGAGCTTTCAACATAACCCTGTAAGCGAATTTTATTGTATTCAGCAGAGTTCAAACAGGCATAATTTACGTTTCATTACTCTTAACTATTTCAAAGCTGATTAATGTTCATTCGAAAAAAAAATGAGATCATGAGAGTCTGTTGGGAAAGACACCTTGCTGTAAGGCCCAAGGAGACAAGTTGAGTCTAGTGCAAGAGATTTGTCACAAGTCAGAGTGACATGGAGGAGGAACCTGATGGTCCTGAGCAGGGGAAATGTGAATTTCATAAAAGCATCTGTAAAATTTTCTATGAATTTCACTGTTGTTGCTCCAAGATAGCTGAGCTATCAAACTTTTTGGTGTCTCTGAGTGTATCAAATGTGTCAAGACAGTCTTATTCTCTCTACCCGCCTTACATACAAACCTATTTTGCTTTAAACTAATATATAACATACATAACACAATTACTGAACAAACAGAATCTTAATCAGAAGCCTGACAAGGACTGCAGAGGACTCCTGTCTGTTTGGCACAGCCTGCCCTCAATGTGCCAGCTCTCCATTCCAGCTAAGCCTAACAGCCCAATGTCATCCACAGGTCTAAGCGATGAGGGGGCACTTTCAAACCCACCAGAGCCATCTTGTGGCACTGTGAATAGAAGCTGGGCTTACAGATGGAGCTGGGATTTTCTTAATATGGAGACCTCGCTTCTGAGTTGTTGGATGTTCAATTATTTTTTTTCTAGAAAAAAAGATCAGGTGAGGGTTAAAACTAATTCAAGTTGTTTATTTGGCATAGGCAGCTTACATGAAATGGTACATTAGCCACTTGAAGATCACATATGCACTCTGTATTTGACTTCTGATATTCCTTTGCCTTTAACAAGGACTGAGGTAGGTTTGAAGCCTGAATTACTTTCTCAAATCCCTAGCACATTTTTCAAGAATTTAGCATACTGCTGACATAATTTGAGAAAGACTTCCTAATGTTGTCTATGCAAATCATTCTGAGCAAACCTGGTTTCTTTTTCTAGTTCTATCTATTTGGCACCCCAAAGCCCCAGTGCCTCAAATGAAAGCTGGAAATCCTTTTGATCGCTAGTTGCAAAAAGCCATATTTTGTATTGATGCAAGCAAGGTGACTACGAGGTTTCTAAGTTTGGGTCTGAACAGCATTTTGCCAAACTGTAGGTGTAAAGTACTAGAAACAGATTGAGAACAGTAGCTTTGTGGGTCAGCTCTATACCAACAGTAATTTAAACCATGGTAATTGATCATATGAATCAAAAGAATCTTGTCACTGTCAAAAAAAATACCAAGTTAAAATTTGAAGGCAGAGGAGTAAAACCAAGGCTTTGCTATGCTTAGGGGTATTTTCTTTCTTCCCTCATACAGCTGACACTTTAACCTCTGCCACAGCTATCTGACATTCCTGCAATTGTTGCCTAGCAAAGCATAGATTTTGTTAGCTCTCACCTGCTAAGGGACACAACTTGTCTGCAAACATCAACCTCCATGTTTCTCACTTCTATCCTATTGGTAAGACTGTCCAGCTGTGCACCTAAGTACTTACCTCCAAGGAAATTATTGGTATTGAATATGCAATTTGCTTGGATCTGCCTGGATGTGAGATAAAACCCTACATTTCTGACATGATAGTTTTTTATAACGACACATCAAGTCAGTATGATGTACTGCATTGTAAGTGCTTCATTTTCTGTATTCTCTGGGTTAGTAGAATAGACTCACATTGACATGCACTAGAGAAGTGTTAACATCTAACAACATTAGTACATTACACGACATATGTAATTTCTATTTGTTTTGTTTAAATATCAGAGAAACAGCCCAAGGAATTCAGTATAGCAGCTGGCCTGAACTATGTCAGACGATTACTTTTAGAGAAGACAGATTTTTAAATACTTTGGTATAAGAACTCTCAAATCAGAATTCTTTCTAAAGCTGTATTCTTTGCTGTGCTTGCATGTTGAGATGACATGAAAAGTTTCAGCAGTATAAAAAGGTAGAAATTACCTTAGCATTCCTTCAAGATAGATGCTAAAAGATGCATGAGAGTTGATTTACCTCTTCTACAATTTAGATATCTACTTTTGAACTAAATGCTCTAGGCCTTCTTTACGGACTGCAGCATTTAGAATGACGACTTCAGATAACATCTTCTGTGTTATAGATATCTTCATTCGGTCGATGAATACTGGCAGTCTGAAAAAATTGAGAGGTGTAATGTTTGATGTAATAGGCTATTGAACACTTGGCTTTATGTATCAGCAGTCCAGTTTATAAAACATTCTCTTCAGTCTTTAAAGCTACTGCTACATGTTTATAGTTAGAGGAACCATTTTCATGAAATATCAGTGACTATAAGGGGGATTGCTCTTGGCAATGCCAGGAAAAAGACAAAACTGAAAAAGCAGTGGCAGTATAATTTAGAGGTTATACTGTTCAAGGTCAAGTGAGAAAACTTTCTTTTACATGGCCTTTGCTTTATCTGTTCTGTGGGTAGAGACTAGCGGATTGATTGCTTGCTACCTTACCATTTTTATGTATGTAGGCACTCATTAAAAGGCTTAGTGTCACAGCCATCTTTATTCAATGTTCTAATCACATAGATGCAGATTTTTGGACCCCTCTCTTTCATGCACATGCATATATAAAGACATAAAGAGTAGCTTTAATTACAACATAACAAAGAAAATCTGTATTTCAGTAGCATCCCTATTTCAATTAGAAAGCAAATGTTTTTGTTGAAGATTGTTTCTATTAAGATCTAGGCATTTTTCTCATTTAGGGCAACAAGAACTACTTGGAGAAGGAAGCACATCTTTTAAATAGTTTGTAAACTGCTTGTTCTGTTGCTTAAATTGACTTCTAAGACTATTAGTTTATGAGGAAATGTGCTTTAGGTTTTCTAGATTGTTTTTGTTCTCAGTGAACCTTTAAGGCTTGGTTAAAATTTCTGTAGTAAACATTATATTTTGTGCCATGTAAACAAAGTTCTAAAGAGTAGTGCATTATACATACAGCCAGTGGTAGTAACATAAAGCTAATATCAGCTAATGAGAGAATGGAAAACCAGTTGCGTCCTCTTTCTAGAGTGCAATCAGTGTAAGAGTCTCTAAGATGGGCAATTACCTTAACTGCCTGCCTAAAGCAGCAAGTTGCATGATCAGTCCTGTGCACAAGATTATATGCTCCCGCTACTTGATTATGATATTCAGTCTGCTCTGATAGCTATCATGTAATTCCATGTACTGCTTTTAAACTTGTTAAGAAGCAAAAAGGGTACCAAGATAACCAAGTTAGAAAACAATGGAAAAAATAATATTTTATCAAGTATTAAATTTCTAGTGCAGTTACTGTAGCACAGAGTGATATGGTGATTCCTCAGAATCAAATTGTGAAACCTTTCTCTTTCTGCTGAAAAGTCCCAGACATTTTCCATTTTCGTTTATTTGCATTAGTTTAATTTAAAGAATTTGGCTTTGTTCTACTTGAAATAGGTAAAAAGAATTAATTGCCATGCTTAAAATAATTTATAATACAGGATATCCCCCTCTAGTTGTGGTATTTCTAGCAAATGAAATCGTGAGCATTCCTAATCCTTTGTTTCAGTTTGTCTCTGCTGTTTAGTAATCTGTAAGGGAAGAAAGCCAAATAAACAGCTGGCATGTTTTAGCGGTTACTACTAGCTTCTCTCTTGGCTGTCTCCGTCAAATAGAAGGGATTGCCTGGTGAATTTAAACGCAGGGCTGAGTGCCACACTTTCTCATCTTATACTACAGCTCTGCTGTTACACTGAACAGTTCTGGCACAAAGGAACTCCACAGGCTATGTGGTTTCTCATTGGTAGGAGAGAGCAAAACTTTTCCAGGGCTAATCTGAAACTGTGAAACAAACTCTTATTAAAGACTGTTACAAACCTTTAAAACTCTGTTTCTAGTGTAGGTCCTGTTTCTATGTATGTATTCACTGAAATATGAATAATTAAAAATAAGAGAAGTAACAACCCTCTGTACTTTGCAAAGACAAAGGCATTGTGAACTTTTTGGATGATGATGAAGTAAGCATAAAACAGATATTAGTCATGTTAATAAAAAACTCGCAGTGGGGATGCAATATGATATGTGGTAGTATAGAAGTCTGTTTCATTTCTGAGAATGACTTTCCCCACAAAAAAAATTTAAGACTTAGTTAATATTGATGAATTAGTATGTAATGTAATTGCAGTCAACAGATGTTTTATTTTATTTTTTTTACACAATGCAGCAATATGCAAACTGTTATTAATTATTCTGCTTTTATCTTCGACAATTTCTATTTTAATATTATCAGTTTTGGTCTGTAGAAATTAAGAAGAAAAGATCAATATATTTTTCTTGCTTCATAGTATTTTTTTTAGAAAAAGTCAGCAATCTTTCAATGAATTAACACCAATGAATTGCACACGTGATTTATTTCGTAATCACTTTCCTACTTGAGAGTGTTTTCTCTCCCTTTATCCCTATTTTGTCTGTCATAGTATATCAGCTTGTTGCATCTCAACCTCACTCAAGCAGTAGCTAGTGTTGAGTTATATAATCCTGTGAAATCAACAGTACCACTCGAGAAAAAAGGTTCTACTCTGCATGTTTAATGATTTATATTTATTAGGGAATATGAATTTGCAAAAGTAAGTATTGATATCAGTAAATGGTAGATTTGTTCAGGTGATACTTACAGGAATATGTCATGGCTAGTATGAGGAGTTTTCACATCTGACTAAAGCTTCTGGCTGATACCATATAGAATATTTATATTGAGCTATAGGGTTTACAAAGCCTGAGTGTGAACTATGTAGTGTTCAGTACTCTTGGGTTATGTGTCTGTTTTTATTTATTTCATGGAAAACATTTTCACATAGGATTAGGTAGTTTTAGAATTTAGTTATTCTTCTGGATTTTTTAAAGTTCTGGTTGTAACGTTGTGCCAAATACTGTGATCCCTAATCTTTTGTTTGTTTTTTCCTGGACTTCATGTCATGAATGATCTCCCATGTTCAAATAACTACTTGTTTGTTTGTTAGTATTGTCACACATTTAAATACTGGGTTTCCTATATTTCTTTGCCAGATTCCTGGTCTGGTAAAACTGTTCATACCCTTATATATAACTTTTTTTTTTTATGCTGCGTGAATCCCGATTTACAAACTCACAAGTTCTTCAACTTAATTGCAACTACACTTAGATGTATACCTTAAAGCATACATATACAGGCATGTAATACTTTATATATTAAAAAAAAAAAAGTCATCTTTTTAAAATTTTGTCATTTAAATCCAAGTATTAAAACCCTCATCAGCATGTCGATGTATACAAACTTTTGATCTGTAAAGTTTTACCTTCATTTAGACTCACAGTGTGAAAACTCTGGCTTCTGCAGCTAGGCAGCTCAGAGTATCTTATTTCAGAGCTGCCTGCTCATTGTACCCTAATCCACAGCTTTCTAAGGTCTTTTACCCTGAAATCTCTATTTACCCATTTCTCAGCCCATAATGAACTCTGGTAAGTGTGGTAAATTATACCAGCTTTTTCTTTTCTTTCTTTTTTTTTTTTTTGTTTCATCTGCCTTTTCTACTGATGCTAATAAGTGTAGTTCTCAAGTTAGCCAAAATGTATAACCACAATATCTTTCTGAATGCTGGGATACGGACTATCCAATAGTAGAATTGTACATCCCTTTTCACCAACTGATTCCTTTTTACTTATTCTGGTGTCATTCTTCATTTCATTAATATTTCATTTTCTGCCTCCAGAAAACTTCTCCCTGATTCTGGCATGTTTCCCTCTTTCTCCCTAGTGAACATACTTGAGACAAAGAAATCTTTTAGCTTTGCAGCACTCTGTGCCTCATCTGTCATCAACTCGCCTTCATCCATCACACCAAGAGACTAGTCTCCCTCAAAATCCTCCTGATCCTTATCTCTTTGTAAAACCTTTTGTTTGTCCTTCTACCATTGATTAGAATTCTTTATATTTTTTTTTTCTTTCTACTCTAGTGCTTTTATTTTTACTGTTTTAACAGGTATACATATCTCGATTATAGCAATAATAGAAAGCATTTGACTATATGTATAAGCACAATCTTAGGAGGAGAAAAGAAAGTATATAGTTCACAGCTGCAAAATGCTTTAACACTATATCGTTCCGTAGATTTTACACAAAATATGTATTGACTTTCTGCAGTAGCAGAAGACTTGTGTTTATTTAAACAAAGAAAACAAATAATACATCATGCACTGTTCACTATAGGGAATGCTGTAGGAACAGAAGCTCAACCAGTCTATGTTTGAAATGTTTGAAATAGTTTCCACTGATATACATCATATAAACTTATTGTTTGCAATGATCTTTTATGCAACCAGTGAAACCAAAAATGTTGCATTAATTGAACTACATGAGGCTCAGATTCCAAACTGTGAATATTAGCTACTGAAGATAACAGAAGAAAGAGATAGTTTGAGTGTATACTGACAGTGAACAGTGGCCAGTTACCATGTTAAATTGCCTGCCTCTGCAAGACTGCCCAGTATTCTCTTGAGCATGAACCAGTTTTAAATTTCAGATGAAGAGACAAGATACACAATGAAATTCAGACATGTTCAAAAACTTACTTAATATTGACCAGCTAAGCACTGCTACTACAGTCTGATGTAGTGAACCAAACAGTGCCTGGATGTGAGGTACAGAGCATGTGCCTGTGTAACAGGTGAGTACTTTAAGATTAATGTGCAAATTGTCAGTATGAAACAACAAGTGTAGCCTTTATTTTCAATGGGTTCTCATAAGCCCCATGAAAGGGCTTCACCAGACCTTATAAGATGAGGGTTAGCAGTCTGTATCCACTGTGTAAAGAATCCTTGAGATAAGCGCTCCTAAAGGAGACATTCTCTAAGTAATATTAAATGAGTAACTACCACCTGTTTAATAAACATTATAATTTCTGTTAATTTTACTGTCTCAGGGGTCTCAACTTGTGGAAAAAGAGGTCAGTGCATCAGCTAGGGAATACAAGTACAGATCAAAATACAGTCCTTACTATAAAGGACTAGGACTGTAGGTACCATATAACTGATGGAAAGCACATTGATGAAATTTGAGCAAACTGGAAGACATCATTGGTCAACTTTGTAAACACTGATCACAGTATACCTGCCACTTAATATTTGTCTAGGTCTTGCTTGAGCATCGCCATAAATGAAAGACTCAAGGAGCAGAGATATATAATTAGGCAGCTTTGCAAGTGCTAATGGGAAACACTTATGTATGAAAAACAACCTAATGGAAATGTCAGAGGGTGTTAGTAAAATGAGCAGTCGCATGGTGGAGACTGGAATTTTTACTTCAGAACTCGTCTTTCCAGGCAGCATACTCTATATGGCACTGACTTCAAATCTTATATGTCTAAGCGCTCGTTATCACTGTTACATAATACTGTTTTGATTAACTTGTATGTCATCAGTTTAGACTTGAGTTTTTGCAGTTCTAACCTGAGATGTTTGCTCAAATTTCTATGTTACCAACAGTTGCGTTCTCAGCGAACCCATTCTTTTGTTTAGGAATATATTGAGCTATATTGGATATATTTCTAATGTATACTAATATATATTCTAATATATAAATAAGGCACTTATTGTTAGCCCAAAGCCACAAACCACCCCAACTTTTACTAAGCCTACCTAAAATCATATTCAGAACTGAACTCATCTAATATCTCTGAAACGGACATTTTCCTAAAGACTTTCTGTCTCCAGAACTACAGAATCACAGAATAGCTGAAGTTGGAGGGAATTCTGAAGATCTAGTGCAATCTCCTTGCTCAAACTGGGATAAACTACAGCAGATTTCTCAGGCCCATGTCCACTAGGGCTTTGAATGTCTACATAGATGGAGAATCCACAGTTCCCTGGCCAACCTCTTCCAGTGTTTGATCACCCTCACAGTAAAACAAAAAACAAACAAAAAAAAATACAATAAACAAATAAAACCTACATTTCTAATGCTTAAATGGAATTTTCTGTATTCTAGTTTGTACACATTGCTGCTTGTCCTGTCACTAGATATCACTGAAGAGAGTCTGGCTCCCTCTTTCTATTTCTCCCTATTAGGCACTTAAAAACAGTGATAAGATCCACCCTGAGCCTTCTCATCCCCAGGCTAAACAGTTCCATCTTGCTCAACCTCTCCTATGAAAGATATTTTCTCTTCCTTAGATTTCTGTTTCACATACAAAGTCCCAAGTTTGGGGTTTTACATTATGTAATTTTTGAAGACTTGTCATCTGTGAATTAGAATCAGTTTTGAGCTAACCCAAATTCTAGGAGAATTCATATAGATTTAATTTCTTACCTCAAATCATTTTGGTTTTGGTTCATATAATTAAATAATGGTAAAATATTTTCTGATTCTTAGTCTCAGCCAAAAATTTCCCTATCTTATCCCATACCTCTCTTTCTTGAAGACAGAACAGAATAGAGTTGCACATACGCCTTCCTGACGGAGCATTTCTCAAGTTAAATACCCCTAGTGGTTTCCTACACTTACGTTGTTGCATGTCTACAAAAAAACATTGGAACCCAAGACTCATGTGCCCTTCTGTACTTTTCAAGGGTCTTAAAGTAAGATTCCTCTCAGCTGCTCAGCAGAAGACCAGATAGCATAACCTGTACTACCATGTTATTATAAGACACTGGTATCCTTCTTCAAAAATCCGTAGTCTAGGCAGAAAATTCAGACCTATAACTTATAATAATGTGATATTGCTGTGTCAGGCCTGCTACTGCTGCAGCTGCTAACCCAGAACACATGGTCCCTGGAGGAAATGTTAGTATGTTCTTTCTATGGTTGGAGGATTGTCAGTGCCACAGCTTTGTCCTATGTGAAGTAACTCTTGTCTGCTTGGCGCTGTAGGGCTGATGATCAACTAATCTGGGATTAGGAAATTAATAGAAACACAAAAGGTCAGGAAGGGCAACTTTTGCTTGGGACAGGGAGACAGGAAGTCCTCAGCTTGCTGACATTTAGCCTGTGAGTTGCCATCCTGGGAGAGAGAGATTCCCTGAATAACCATACAGTTCACTGGAAGACTGAAAGAAAGAAAGAGGTAGAGGACACAAAGAATCCCTTCAAATAGCATGGTGGTGAAAGTCCTAATATGGTGACATAACTACATCATACACGTACTATGTACAGCCAACAGAAAACTTCTGGTATTCATATCGCCAACCCCGGTAAGAGTAAGACATCTTCCTCCAGGAATAGATAATAAGCAGGCCTCGACTATAATGAGGCAGTAAGAAGACACTGCTACCTGTCCAGGGTTTACATCATCTACTTCCAGGGCAGTCAATCCAGATATACCATAATACCTGCTCCTCCCAGTCTGATACCACCATCACTTACCAGACATCCACTAACTCGTAGCAGGATTTTTCAGCTATGTTAGTTCCCCTGCCACTTTAGTTGATGTGGACTACACACACAGACTTAACGGTTTACTTGCTCCAACAGACCACTCCAGAATCTGTGGGGAAAACCTATACACATAAGTCAATAAGTAGCAGTACATTGGTGAGTCCTTTCAAGACTTTCCAGTTTGAGGAACTGGAGACAAAGCTATACAGAACAAAGAAATAAAAGGAATAATGTTTTTAGGTGTCAGTTACACATGAGAAAAATGGAGATATGCTCCCACAAACAAGACTTATTCCCAGCTTCACAATATTGCCATTACACCAAAGGCCTTTGGTTGAGAAATTATTGTGTAATATATGTATTTTAAAATATTACTCCTTGTAAACTATATCATTCTTTGTATCTGGAAGCAAGTAATGATTGTTTTCTTGAAAACTATTTTAAAAATTCAGTATGGCTATTTTCTGGACCTAATGAGATTTGAACTTTAAATCTAACCTTTTCTTCACTCATCTCTGGAAGACAAATGCCTGCATTATATACCCTTATTCTGGGTCAAGCTCTTGCTTTCTAACATGAAAAAAAGCATCCTCAGATGACTCCAAGAGAGAGAATGAACCAAGAGTATATATGCAAGATAGAACAGAGGCATCTGGCGTCAGAGCCAGTGAGCATGTGGAGGGAGGTGAAATGCTGGAGAGTGTCTGAGTGACATCCTCCAGTGAGGCACTCAGAGTTGGCAGGTGCACAGGGCAACTGTCTTTTGCTCCATGCTAGGTGGTGAGCACAGCAGTGGTGCCTACTCACTGCTTTCACAGGTTCATACTCATACTTTTAGCATGACTACTGGAGGAAGGCCAAACATGAACAGATGGGTAGGGAAAGATGTGTGTGAATATAGATGGTGGAGATGGTATAAGCCTTCGTGCAGAGGAGCTTAGGGTACAGCTAAATGGTGTGTTATAAAACTTTTTTAGCAGTTGCATGGACTGGAAATCTGTCCATTTCTACTGTAAAATGTGTGTCAGCCCTTTCAGACAGAAAGGAAAGAATACAGGAGAGAGGAACAGGTTTTATTTTTCTATGTTGAGTCATTAATGAATGAGCAGTGAATTTCAGTATGGGTTGGATGGTATTTCCTTGCATTTTATAGCAAAACCTGGAAGTGGTCATTAATCTTAGAGGACAGTAAATGGAGAAATGAGGGATAAAATTGTTCAGAGAAGGAAAGATTTAGAAGAAATGGTGAGAGATTAATTGAGAATGAAAGAGAATTTAATTTTGAAGTAGGTAAATTAACAGTTGTAATACTAGGTGTGGATGTAAAGGAATAATCTCTCCAATGTACTTACAATTTAGGTTTGCATGACTTTCATTTCTGAAACTATGTCCATCAGGTTGTACTAAAAAAAAAAAAAGTTGTTGTTGTTGTTGTTGTTGTTGTTTTTTAACTGTCATTTAATGGGTGGGGGTCTTCCAAAAACTACAGTGAAACAAAGGTTAAATTCACACAGAGACTGAATTGCTCAGTGGACTGTGAACTACATTGGTTCTGATATTAAGCCCCCTTGTGAGGCGTGCTAGCAGGTCTTGAAACATAACAGATTTGCTTTGGAGTCAGTCAGTCAGGAGTAATTCAGATCTCGTTTGAATAGGTGCAGACAGCAAAGTCGTCAGACTATAGTTACTGTGGCAGTAAAGGCAGAATAACTTCTCAGCTTCTCCCAGGTGCTGGAGCTCTAAGCAGTTGTGTGACCAGCATTGCACCTGAGTTCTTACACTATGATCAGTGAAGGCATAGAGTGTGGCAGAGTGATGCTTCCTTGGTGGTCACTGTGAGGAAGAGTGCCATACACCTGAATGCCAGTGGCTAGCCAGTGCAGGGCTCCACAGTGCTCTGTGATGAGTCTGATGGTGAGCTTGCCAGACTCATACTGCTTTGCTACAGGCAACCTTCCAGGGGTTAATACAACTTGCATCTCTACTGAAATGGGATATAGAGATAGGTATGCTGTCTCTTTAGTGCTACTGCAAAATTTTATGTAGGGCCAGGAAGGTGGTCTTTCATATTCTGAAGTTAGTGACTCATTTAAAAGACATGGTGAACTTAACGCTAATGATGAATGACCAGTGTTGTTCACGCATAGTAGCCCTAAGTTTGGTGATGGTAAATCTGTCACTGCCTTGACTACAGTAGGGCCTCGGCCTCATCTTCACATCACAAGTATCGGATTGTCACGCAGGGAATGCCACAGGCAGCTGAAGAGAAGGGGTGGATAGGGCTCTTTATGTAGATTCAGCACTGATTCAGGGTTTTGGATGTGGAAAAGACAAGTAGGAGATGCACCAAGTGCTACAAAGGCCTTACTAAAGGATACAAGAGAGTTTTTGGCATATACGCTATTCCTGGTATTGGCTCATAACAAGTCCTCAGCATGCCCTGAAAATACCTGCAACATAAACACATGGGAAATTCCCATCTAGGAAGCAATCTTCATGATGTAACCAAGGAGGTCTTGCCTACAGATTTGAGCTAGAAACAGGAAATGTTCCTGCAATTAGGGAATTGCAATGCCTTTTATCCCTTGTACCATGAAAGATTAAGGCTCACCCAAACACTAGTACAGAAAATATGGTAACTGTCTAGTTGGCCTCCACACAAGGATTTCCAGTTGAATGGAGTTGAGTGAGAAAGAAAACCAAAGTAGTAAAGCAACAGGTGAATTCTTCCCTTGTGCTAAGATAGTCATGAGATTTGTAGCAGATCAGTTTTGCATATAGGTCAGGATGTTTGAGAAAGACACATTGCTTTTTTTATAAAGCTTTTAAAATGTTGATGTTAGAAGACTGATACATTTTATATAGTAGGGCTTACTGAGTTGAGATCTGATTTTCTGTTAAGTATGTTGAACAATACTATATAATACTGTAGTTAACCTTGCTTTTAAAGCTAATCTCTAGTGTGTTACAATATGTTTTTGTTTTATTTTGTTTAATTTTGTTTTCATAATAGAGAAAAGGATCCCTGGACTGAGCCTGGGATAAAGTATATGTGGGCGTACTTTATTTCCACATGAAGGTCCACTTACCTACTTCCTTGTGATTCAGGATAACTGGGGAGGCAATCTGTATTGTTGCCCAAATTAAGATCTCTAGTTTAAATTTAGCTTCTTAGCTGTATGACAATGCCTATGATTGTTGCTGTAGACAGTTGAGAACAAAGGAATATGTTTCCACAGTGACACTAAAAAATTGTAATAAGGGCAATAATCCTTCTGTTCTGTTCTGTTCTGTTCTGTGTGTCACCATGGCACGTTGCTGAAAAAAACATTATGAAAATAAACTTATGCTTATGTAGCAAGTAAAAAATAACAGCCTTTCACTATCACAAGGAAAACATAACTTTAAATACATTCTCATCATTACACCTTACATTAGTGGACTAATGAAAACGCAGGTTAGGTATTTTGATTCCTAGTTTCCTTCACTAAAAGTTAATCAAAAAATCTTTTCCGAAGTATAGAATCATTTCACATATTTTGTTCTTTGTTGGATGTTGACCATCACTAAAAGTTTTTGCAATTCATGTATTTATAACTGAGTACTTATAATAGAGTATGTTTAATAAAGTGGTGCATAGAGAAAAAACTGCACAAACTTTTACTTTAAGGATACAATTTACATCTTCTTTCAGAACTACCGACAGGCAGACTGGGCTACTTGTGTTGTTTTTTATTTTATTATTTTATTTTATTTTATTTTATTTTATTTTATTTTATTTTATTTTATTATTTTATTTTATTTTATTTTATTTTATTTTATTTTATTTTATTTTATTTTATTTTATTTTATTTTATTTTATTTATTTTATTTTATTAGTGTTCAATTTATTTTTGGAAATTTGAAAATATCTGATAACAACAGTAAGTAAGGTGACACAATTCACATAAATGTTACAAACAGCAAGAATGCAGGCTACAGTTTTATTAGTGATAATGATAAAGGAAATGGGCCACATGAAATAAGTACAAAGACCCCAAATAATAAGGCAGTGTAGTATTCCTAAGGCATACTATCCTGGACCAATTAAACAACCCCCATTGCCCTCAAAGAAAATAAAAGCATCAGACACAGAAAGGCAGAGCAAAAGCATTAGAATTTAACAGTGCGGCGGTCAGGGGTTGATTCCCTGAAGAAGATTATTAGACTTTCAGAACGTACCTAAATTAAACTCTGGAGTGATTCCAATACTACAGAGTCCTTAAGAGAGTTCAAAGATGTAGCCTAGCAGCCTTCACCTTTGCTGTGCTGTGTCTCGTCTTTAGATCTTGCTCTGGTGTTGTTAACTGCTTCATTCCCAGGTGAAACACTGATAATCTAACCCATAGGAATCATCTAAAATGCATATCTGATATGGATTATTTGATTTTACTGAATGGAACAGTTTTATCCTATACACTTGAATTCCACGGTAGTAAGAATACCAGTCTAAACATCTAGTCAGAGATAAACATTTTTATCTGCTGAGTTTGTCTCTTCTGAAGATATACTATCAAATTCTCTGTTCAAAAATAATTTCCAAAGGCTCTGGTGTCAACTTTAAGAAACTTCACCACTGCACCTGGACCTTAGTCTCACTAAGATGTGCAGGTTTGTTAAGGAAGTAATGTTCACGTGGATAAAGTGAAAAAAAACAACAGTAAACTGCTTTTCAGTCTTTCCTACTTGAATGCATATTCTCTACACACTCTTGTTTATTTATAAGACACATTGAGCATCTGTGACCAAAGTTGTACACCTGCTAATGTAAACACACTATGCTAAAATGTCCTCAAAGCACATAAATTTAGGACAATGCAAGTAAACATAACATAACAACAAATAATTTCTTCTTCCCTGATCCTCCAAAGTAAATATGAGCAACTGATTCATGTATGAGAAATGTTACAGAATGCTCCAGTACATACTGTGTACCTCAAAATCTTAGAGAATTGCTTTTAAAGTGGTGGTAATCTTGTCAACATTAGCATTTCCGAAACTTGTGACTTGCTGTTCAGATTATATCTTAGAATTCAGCTTTATGGATAGTTGGGGATGTTTGGAAGATCAGACTAGAATGATGAATCTTAGTTATGCACATCTCCTGTTAAATTATGCAAGTCCTGACCTATAATTGTGTTTGAGATGACAGGGGGTTTGAGCAAATTAAGTTTCCTTCCAGGGGTGGATATTCATGCACAGCTGAATACCAGATATTCAACAACAAAGGTCTTGTGGTCCAGTGCTAGAATGGCTTGACATGCATAAATTCCACTGAAATCAATGGGACTAATAGATGCTGAATAAGGGCTATTATCTTGTAACTGGTGCAAGACTTGAAAAGAAAAATATAAATCTTTGCCAATCAGTTCTGTTTATTGTGTTGTTAACCCTTACTACTGTTTTTTTCATGTTTTGGAAAATGTGCACAGTTTACTATCATGAGCATTTCTTTTTAAAAGTCATATTAAAGTTGAATTTGATCTGTAGATAAGCCTTAAAGTGTATTTCATCTCTGTAAAATGACATACAGTCACAGGACTGAGTCCACTACATTGTTGTACAAATAATCGTGAAAATCACTATTTTTGGTTCTTATTACAATTAAGGTCACAAATAACAGATTAAACTTATGACATTTTTCCCTAGTTTTTGTCACTGCAGAATGTGTCATCAGAGACAGAGATTTCAACCATTAAAAGGTGAACATAATTCATTTTTGTCACAGTTTTTTTATAAAAAGAAAAAAAGCATATAGTTAACCCCAATTATGCAATAGTTTAATATTGCCACAAAATAATTATGATTACTGAAAATATAACCACCTTCATTCATTTTCGGTAACACACATCCTAATATTGCTCTATAATAAGGTAAATTGTTGTGTTTAAAAAGTTGTATTTACAAACAATAAACAAAATTGGTGTTTTGGAGTACTTCTGGTACATGTTATCAATGAAGGTTATAACATATATAAAAGATGTAACATTATAGCTGGTAGGAAGTTAGGCTGATTTTAAATTTAGTTTGCTTTTTGAAGTCAATCATATTAAAGAAAAAACATGCAGGGTAATGATAGTCATCTTTATTGTCATCAGGGTTTGAACTTGAGACCTAAGGAAAAAAGAAAGAGAGAGCGAGTGTTTAGAATTTGAAATAAATTTAGCTAAAACTGCTTTAAAAATCCTTTAAAATCAGTGGCAGTATTCCTACTGACTTTTGTGAGAACAGGATCATGAGAGTAAACAGCCATTAGCCATAGCAAATTTTTTATATTTATGGAGCAGTCATGGAGACTGAGGCAGTTTCCATGCTGAAAAGAAGGTTACTGCAGTAGTCTTATTTAATAGTGGTGATAGGTTGATCAGTCAAATGAAAGGGAAATGGGAGACTTAGAAGAAAAGAAAGTGTATTTTAAAGGAAACAAAGACGTATGAGAAGAAAGAATTGAAAAGGAATTAAGAACTTAATGGGAGAAAAGTGAAGAATGCAAAGGAGGGGGGTAAAAAAGGAAGGTAAAAAGTGGTGTACAGTGTAAAGCAGGATAGCAGGAAGGGAGGAAGCTAGTAGGGATGATGAAACAAAGGAATGTAGGATGCTGAAAAACAGCAATGATGATGTTCTTTCCTGCCAGTAGCAGCAACTTGGAAACCTTGGTTTTCTGAACAGAAAAGTGAAATCACAAACTCTGGCAAGGAATATATAAATTACCTCACAAAAGGTAGGAGAGGAAACGTGGTACATGATAACTTGTGGAGGTAGGTAGGGAATTGAAAGGATTTCATACGGTACCAAAAAAAGAAAAAATATATTTCAAATGTATGAATTTTTTACTCTTCTGGCTAACTAACAAAAATCATATGCTCATTTGGGATCTCTGGTTGCTCAGCTTGTTAAAAAATTAGAGCGAATATTGACCAGCGGCATTCTGTAGGTTAAGTTTCTCAACTTCATCGTTTTAACTCCACTGACTCTTCAAGGTATTATACGTGACACCTCTGTGTACTTATGAAAAAAGAATGCTAACTGCTGCTGACACAAAAGACAAAATTTATCCTTGGTGTAACTACAATGAGTAGTACCAGAAACGGATTTCCCCCTGTACTCTTTCGCATTCAGCACAAAATCCAGTTTTTCTTGACAGAAGAAAATTGTAAAATTCCAACAGTTGTGCTGCTAGAACTGGTTGATACTATAGGTCCCACAGGTCATATTCCCCATTTTTTCTGTAAACATTAAAGTCCGTGTCAAGATCTTTAGACAATTTTAAGGATTAAATCTAAACTGTTCAGTAAATTTTTTCAAGATTCATAACTACAGAAATATTGAAAAAATAGGAAAGATTTGTCAATGTTAATTAAGAGTGGCCAGAAGTTAGGACCAGCACCCCTCCCCCAAGAGAAATTATTAGTGAACTACATGTAAGGAGTTATCCCGGGAACTCCTGGCTAGCCCCACCCCAGTTCAAAGTAGAACATTAGCTAGCTGTGAATGGCACCACCTTTTCAGAATTCTGAGGTGAAAGAATCATTATAGAATCATGGAATGGCTTGGGTTGGAAGGGACCTTAAAGATCATCTGCTCCAACCCCACTGCAATGGACAGGGATGCCACCCATTAGATCAGGTTGTCCAGGACCTCATCCACCCTGGTCTTGAACACCTCCAGGGATGGGGCATCCACAGCTTCTCTGGGCAACCTGTCCCAGTGCCTCACCACCCTCCGAGTGAAGAACTTCTTCCTAATATCTAATCTAAGTCTACCCTCTTCTAGTTTAAAACCATTCCCCCTTGTCCCATCTGCCTGAGCAAAAAGTTGCTCTCCATCTTTTTTTATAAGCCGTCTTTAAGTATTGAAAAGCTGCAATGAGGTCTCCCCACAGCCTTCCCTTCTGCATGCTGGACAGCCCCAGCTCTCTCAGCCTTTCTTCATAGGAGAGGTTCCCCATCCCTCTGATCATCTGCATGGCCCTCCTCTGGAGCCACTCCAACAGCCCCACATCATTCTTGTGCTGGGGACCCCAGACCTGGATGCAGCACTCCAGGTGGGGCCTCACAAGGGCAGAGCAGAGGGAGACAATCACCTCCCTCAACCTGCTGGGCACATCTGTTTTGATGCAGCCCAGGATGCAGTTGGCCTTCTGGGCTGCAAGTGCACACTGCCAATTCATGTCAAGCTTTTTGTCCAGCAGAACCCCCAAGTCCTTCTCTTCAGGACTCCTCTCAATGAGTTCTCCCAGTCCATACTGCTGTTTGTGATTTCCCCAACCCAGGTGCAGCACTTTGCACTTGGATTTGCTGAACCTCATTAGGTTCACATAGGCGAAGTTCTCAAGCTTGTCCAGGTCCCTTTGGATGGCATCCCTTCCTTCTGTTGTATCGACTGCACAACACAGCTTGGTGTTGTCTGTAACTTTGCTGAGGGTGCAATCAATCCCATTGTCTATGTTGTTGATAAAGATTTAATATACTACTGGTCCCAGGACAGAACCCTGAGGGACACTACTCATCACCCGCTTCCACCTGGATATAGATCCATTGACCACTACTCAATGGGTGTGACCTTCAAGCCAATTCCTTATCCACTGAATGGTCCACCCTTCAAATCCATATGTCTCCAATTTGGAGATCAGGATGTCATGTGGGACTGTGTCAAAGGCCTTGCAGAAGTCCAGGTAGATGACATCAGTTGATCTTCCATTGTTGACTGATGCAGTCACTCCATCATAGAAGGCCACCAGATTGGTCAGGCATGATTTGCCTTGGTGAAGCCATGCTGGTTGTCTCCAATGACCTTCTTGTCTTGCATCTGCCTTGACATAGCTTCCAAAAGGATCTGTTCCACAATCTTCCCAGGCAGAAAGGTGAGGCTCACCACTCTGTAGTTCCCCAGGTCCTCCTTTCTAACCATTTTTAACATGGAAGTGACATTTCACTTTTTCCAGTCACCAGGGACTTCACCTCACTGCCAGGACTTTTCAAATATGATGGAGGGAGGCTTGACAACTGCATCAGCCAGTTCCCTCAGGACACCGGGGTCCATGTCATCAGGCCCCATAGACTTGTACCTGTTCAGTTTCGTCAGGTGATCTCAAAACTGATCTTCACTTATGGTGGGAGGGACTTTGCTCTCCCAGCCCTCATCTACAGGTTCAGGGATGTGGGAAGAGAGATGTGGGAAGCTTAACTGGCAGAAATTTTTGGCATTTATTTTCAAATTAGAAATGACAATTAAAAGATGGTAAAAATACCAATTTATTCCATTGAAAAATCTTAACAATGATACCAACTTATTCTCAGTGAGTTTAAACCAGCTCCTACAATATGAATGCTAGTACTTGGAGAAAGTCTATTAGCTTCAGGCTGTTTTAAATTGTCTTTCCCTATTTAAAATGCAATACAATTTTTTTATTTTATTTTGTTTTATTTTTTGTCTTCAAAGTTCACCAGTGGTATGAATATAACTAGGTTCTTTGCAATTCTTCCTGAGATTCATCTACCTCTGTTCTCATATCTGCTTTTCTCATAGTGAGGTTCAGACATGTATTCAAATACACATCTCTGATATGTCATATTTAAATATCACTGTATAGAAAAGGCAGGTAGTTATGAGGCTTCTCCATTCTAGTTAACTTCACTGAAAAATGATGTTAATATCATGTGCATTTCTTGGGCATGATAGCAGTGGTCAGAATGGTTCAAGTTTGAGTAGAAGTTTGCTGATAAATAAAACTGACAGAAAAAAAAAGTTCTATGTCTTTCTGGGAGTACCTCTGTATTGGAATCAGTTTTCTCAAAATAAAATAAAATAAAATAAAATAAAATAAAATAAAATAAAATAAATAAAATAAATTTCTGTCAAAAGAAAAATCAGTTATACTATTTTTCATTTAAAAGAATATTTACATCTTAAGGCTTTTTCTCCAGGTTTGTTCTGTTTAGTATGCAGTACAGTACTACATAGTGTCCATGTGCACCACCATTGTCCCTTAGAGAAGTCAGAGTTCAGGAATTTCATGGTACATTTTCCTCCAGGGAACAGTGTCCTTGGCTAGAAGGACAATTCCATTCTGCCTTGCAGTTATGGTAGTCCTATGATGCCTCAAAGCTGTGGATCTAGATGACAAATAGTGTGTTTTGGTTTACTGAACCTAAAACAAAGTAAATTATTTTGATATCCAGAGCACTGGTAAATGTTATGAAGATCACTGTCATTTGTTTTTGAAGTTCTTCTATGTATCTTCCTGTGAAATATTGACTGAGGTCATATTTCTAGACAACCTGAGAGTCCCCTGCTGATTTTAGCACCTGTGGTTCCTTAAGCTTCTTTTTCTATCTGACTTGCTTTCCCAGAAACCCTCTCCTCTAATTTATGAGATGTGTTGTAATTTCTTTTGAAGGTTAGGGTGCATCTCATAGTTACTAGTACATTAGTTTCATTGTTATGTACTGAAACATAGCATACCGAATTCTGATGTTCATAAGAATGAATATGAGACAGGCACAGCAGATAACTGAGTACTCATTGGTTAAGAGTCAGTAAAGAATTTCTCTGACAAGATCAGGTGGCAGGATAAACTCCTGGAATATCTCAGAAGGAACCTGTTGATATGGAATATGTCATGGACTATGGAGAGAAAAGAACAAAAACATCCATAAAAGCTAAGTTTAAAACTGTAAAATAAAACTATTTAAGTGCAGTCTCATAGTTCTCTCTGAACAGATTCAGCCAAAGAGGGACAAATTCTCAAAATCTCAAAATCTCAAAGTGCTGTCCAGAGGATGATGTGTAAAGAAGAAGGTCTAAATAAGCAGTAGAGATGTTTCAGAGTAGAAAAACCTTCTGGAAAAAAATCATTTATCAGAATTGGAACATGATTCCAAGTTACTATGGTTGAAGGACATATATATCAAAAACACCTCTCAAGGATGTCAATAAAATAAAGGCATCGATCTATCCGTTAAAGGGTAAATACAAGTGAATTAGAGAAAGAATGAGAAAAGAACAGAGGAGACTTCTGATAAATCTAGGAAGTGTCACATGACAGAAACCAAAAATGTAAGTATATGAATACATGAGAGGTAAAATATAGTTATTTTTGTGCGTGTGTGTGTGTTTTTAATAAAACAGATCTAAATCATACAAGAAATGCAAAAAAAAAAAAAAAGACTGATAAGTAGAGCAGATGTCTACAAAGTGTATTATTCTTTGTCGAAATAGAATTGCCAAAAGAAGTGAGAGAATAGCCTTATGTACAACAGGTTGCACTGTATCCAGGCAAAGAATCATAAAATCATAAAATCATTAAGGTTGGAAAAGACCTCCAATATCATCTGGTCCAACCATCCATCTACTATCAATATTGCCCAATAAACTATGCCCCTAAGTACCACATCCAACCTTTCCTTAAACACCCCCGGGGACAATGACTCCACCACCTCCCTGGACAACGTATTCCAATGCCTAGCCACTCTTTCTGAAAAGAAATTTCTCCTAATTTCCAAATGAACCTCCCCTGGCACAACTTGAGGTCAATCCCTCTTTTCCTATCAGTAGTTATCTGTGAGAAGAGGCCGACCCCCAGCTCCCCACAACTTCCTTTCAGATAGTTGTAGAGAGCAATAAGGTCTACCCTGAGCCTCCTCTTCTTCAGACTAAACAAGCCCAGTTCCCTCAGCTGCTCCTCATAGGACTTGTGTTCCAGGCCCTTCACCAGCTTTGTAGCCCTTCTCCGGACACGCTCCAGGGCCTCGATGTCCTTCTTGCACTGAGGGGCCCAAAGCTGAACACAGTACTTGAGGTGTGGTCTCACCAGAGCTGAGTACAGGGGAACGATCACCTCTCTGGTCCTGCTGGTTACACTATTCTTGATACAAACCAGGATGCTATTGGCCTTCTTGACCACCTGGGCACACTGCTGGCTCATGTTCAGGCGAGCATCGACCAACATCCCCAGATCTTTTTCCTCTGCACAGGTTTCCAGACACTCACCCCCAAGCCTGTAGTGTTGCATGGGGTTGTTGTGACCAAAGTGCAGGACCTGGCACTTAGCCATGTTGAACCTCATGCCCAATGTCCTCTGCCCATCAATCCAACCTGTCCAGGTCCCTTTGCAGGGCCTTCCTACCCTCCAGCAGATCGACACTTCCCCCCATATTGGTGTCATCTGCAAAGTTACTAAGGGTACACTCAATTCCATCATCCAAATCATCAAAAAAGATATTAAAGAGGATGGGCCCCAACACCAACCCCTGGGGAACACCACTGGTGACCGGTTGCCAGCTGGATTTCACTCCGTTCACCACCACTCTCTGGGCCTGGCCATCCAGCCAGTTTTTAACCCAGCAAAAAGTATACCTGTCCAAGCCATGGGCTGCCAGAAGAATGCTTCAGATCATGTCAAAGGCTTTGCTGAAGTCTAGGTAGACTACATCAACAGCCTTTCCATCATCCACTAGGCAGATTACCTGGTCATAGGAGATGAGGTTGGTCAGGCAGAACTTGCCTTTCATGAACCCATGCTGACTGGGCCTGATCCCCAAGTTGTCCTGCACATGCTGTGTGATTGCATTCAAAATGAACTGTTCTATCACCTTTCCTGGCACCAAGGTCAGGCTGACAGGCCTGGAGTTCCCTGGGTCCTCTTTACGATCCTTCCCATAGATGGGTGTCACATTAGCAAGTCTCCAGTCATCCGGGGTATTTCTGAATGATCATGACTGCTGATAGATGATGGAAAGCAGTTCTTAATGAAGAAGATTATACAATCATATCTGTAGAAGTGAGTATGTTCATACAGTAAAGAGGACTTGTCTTGATAAAGAAAAAAAAGTCTGTACACAGTGTTGGAATATAACAGTGGCACAGTCAACTCCTAACTTAGTTATTTTAGTGGTGAGAGGGGTAGTGTTTCAGTTCCCAGTGTGAGGTGATGATAAGAGGAGTCAAAATTTGGAGAAACCGGCTCTCAACATGCTTAATATTAGTTTATGGGAAAAGTTAATACTAAAGCCTACAAGGAATTTGCAAGCAGGATTTGTAAGGAATGCATATAAGATCAAAGGCTGTGTAAATATCAGCCAGAAGGACTCTGCATTCAAAAGTGAAGGAAGTAAAAGAGGTTTTATCTAAACATGAGTAAATACTTTACCGTGTGGATGATGGAGCACTGGCACAGGCTACCCAGAGAGGCTGTGGAGTCTCCTCCTTGGAGATCGTCAAAAGCCACCTGGACATGGTCCTGGGAAACCTGCTCTGGGTCGCCCTGCTTCAGCAGGGGCTTGGACCAGATGCCTCCAGAGGTCCCTTTCAACCTCAACAATTCTGTGATTCTGTGAAGAACAGTATTTACATAATAGTCAAGAACAACAGCAAGAGAAACAAAATAGCTTTGTATTCCTAAACAACTGTATATGTTCCTAACCTGTATTTAACATGATCTGAGAGTCACAAGTCTCTTTCTGGTCACTTCAGAAAATAAGTTCTGGAATTGGTAGACCCTGGCTACCCTGTGTAAGAACTTGTTTTAATATGGTAGTTCTTTTGTAATAGTTATCTCTGGCTACATAGTGTGCTGTATCTTATAGCATATATATCTAAAGGTGTATATTTTTGTACCTTACTTCTGTATAAACAATGTGTAGACTTTGAAGAATCCATTCAGATACATATTGGTGTGGTGGTTTTACTCAGGTGGGCAGCCAAGCTCCACCACAACCGCTCTGTCACTCTCCCTCCTCAAGGAAGAACGGGGAGAAAATATGATAAAAAGGGCTCGAGGGTTGAGATAAGGATGAGGAGATCGCACAGTAATTATCATGATGGGCAAAACAGACTCAGCATAGGGAGACAGTAAGATTTATTACCTATTACTAACAAGCTAGAGAAGTGAGAAAGGAAAGAAACCAAAAGCACCTTCCTCCCCATCCACCCTCTTCCACCTCCTCCCCCCGAGCAGCGCAGGGGAATGGGGAAATGGGGATTATGGTCAGTCTATAGCGCTTCTTCTCCGCCACTCCTTCTCGGTCACTCTCGTCCCATGTGCAGTGGGGTCCCTCCCATGGGATGCAGTCCTTGCTGAACTGATCCGGCGTGGGCTTCCCACAGGCAGCAGCTCTTCAAGAACTGCTCCAGATATGGGTCTGTACCACGGGGTCCATCCCTCAGGAGCGAACTGCTCCAACCTGGATCCCCCAAAGGCAGCAGCTCCTGCCAGGTTACCTGCTCCTGCGTGGTCTCCTCTCCACGGGCTATAGATCTGGCCCGGAATCTGCTCCGGGCAGGGGTCTTCCACAGGCTGCAGTCTCCATTGGTGCAGGTCCACCTGCTCCACCGTGGTCTCCTCCACAGGCTGCAGGGTGGAACCCTGCTCCACCGTGGTACTCCATGCAGGGTACTCCAAGCAGGGGGACAGCCTGCTTCACCATGGTCCTCACCACAGACCGCAGGGGACTTCTGCTCCGGCGCTTGGAGCACCTCTCCCCCTCCTTCTTCACTGACCTTGGTGCCTGCAAGGCTGTTCCTCACTCCTCTTACTTTCCCAGCTGTTGTGTGGCGCAGCATTTTTTTTCCCCTGTCTTAAATATGCTCTCACAGAGGCGCAAACAACATCACTTATTGGCTCAGCTCTGGTCAGCAATGGGGCCCTTACCAAACATGGGGCAGCTTCTAGGTCCTTCTCACAGAAGCCACCCCTATGGCCCACTGCTACCAAAACCTTGCCACGTAAACCCACTAGGATTGGTTTCATAAATTGTGTTAAAATATATAATGAATGAAAAATAATAAATATATGTAAACATATGCAGTGATAGATAAGCATTTATATATAAATTAAAAATACCTAAAAATGTAATGAATGTAAATTTTATTTTATTTTTTTTTCCATTTATGACACAAGGAGAGATACAAGCATTGATTCATTCAGTTCTGTCACGGGTATTTTCCTGAGCATATTTCCTTCACCTCAAAGAAGGCGTGATGTTTTCAAATGCAAACATAGAAAATAAAACATGTTATTGAATACAGTAAGATTGAATCTATTTAGCAGGTCTAACTGAGCAGGGAAGACACAGCTGTTAATCTGGTGAGACTTGTGAAAGACTATAAAAAAGTGCCTCTGTGAGATTAATTTTTGCAGAAGAATATATGTCAAGTATTCAAGTAGTAGCAATGATGCTACTAAAAAGAGCAGTGCTCCTTTATCAGGGAGTGTGGTGATAGGACAAGGGGGAATGGCTTTACACTAAAAGAGAGTAGATTTAAATTAGATATTCAGAAGAAATTCTTTACTCTGTGGGTGGTTAGGCACTGGAACCGGTTTCCCAGAGAAGGTGTGGATGCCTCATCACTGGAAGTGTTCAAGGGCAGGTTGGATGGGACTTTGAGCAATCTGGTCTGATGGGAGGTGTCCCTGCCCATTGCAGGGAGGTTGGAATCAGATAATTCTTAAGGTCCTTCCCTACTCAAACCATTCTAGGAGTCTCTGAATGTAGGTGGGACACTACTGATGATAAAAATGCATATTCTGAAGACCTAGATGTACTTTGCAATAAAAAAAATCGAATGTTGAATAAAGTATGTCTGAAATGTTGGTTGGAAAACTTACTGTAAATTCTAAGAAAGAAGAATCTAATTGTTTCTATTGGTCTAGAATTTTTGGAAGCAGAAGTTCACAGAATCTTTGAAGCAGATAAGTGATCTCTTTTTCTGAGGACAACAGATCAAATACAAGTCTTGTTTTACTACATGATCCTCTATTTTATACCTGTAATTGTTTAGAAGAGAAGGTTTTATTGGACTGTACATGGTTTGCCATTGAAAAGACTTGATTGCTTCTGAGATGATGAAACAGAGTGAACATGTGTTTCAGTGGGATCCATTAACAGTTGGGCCATTTCAAAACCATATTGGAAGCTATCCGTATCACACAGCATAAGGAGCCTTCCATTTTGCGTTCCCTTCATTCAGAGTATCCAGTAATCACTGCTTATACTAATTATGTGATGCTATCCTTATCTTAGACCTGGCAGTAATGAGACCACTACAAACCCTTCCTCAGTGGGATAGGGTGAAGAAAGCATGCTCCCAGCTGTGCTTTGGATTGGACACTTTACAGCTCTGCTGGGTACTTACAAAGTACACAGAAGGAACATCTTCTATCCTTGGTTCATAGTCAGAAACTCCAGACAGTAATTATACACCTCAGCAAGACAGATGAACTTGGCAGCAAGAAGTAGTGTTTGCCTTTTCATTATGGCTAAGTAGACTGGATGAAATTGATGCAATTGTTACTCCAATCTGTCTCGCTATGATCTGACCTCTTTCCACACTGGGACTTACAGGAGAGCAACAGTACAGCTGTGACAGGCCAGTTAGGATAACATTCACTGGGACACAACATTTGTTCCAGCCATCTCAAACTTACCTTTATGAGAACTACAGGGTACTTCTAATAAGACAGAGAAAACCAGACTGATAATATTAATTCATTTTGATGACAAATTCTGTTTTGTGAATGAATTTGGCTCTTATTCCAGTGAAGATAGACTTAAATTTGAAATACCAAAATCAGTCTGGGAAAAGAATTTTATCCTTTGAGTAAATACATTTTGAAATTTGCATAATACTGTAGTTATTACGAGCATTTCAACATTGCAATTTCAAGACATCTGTGTTGTCTGTGTGCTGGTTAAGAGTCATACTGACAAATAGATTATTTTCTCAATATCTGCTCAAGAAACTTTCAAATGCTGTTGAATTTTGAAATATAGAAAAGGTCTTATTATTTCCAAAAGGATTTCTAAATTAGACTATTGAGTCAAACCATCAAAGTATCTGTATATATTTTATTCTTTTTCTCAGACGTACTGTGCAAGATACCATGAAGTAATTTTAAATTACATATTCAAGCGAGTTGCTGAAATATTTAATCATGAAATAAGGATTTCATGGGATGATATAGTTTTGTCAGAAGTAGCAGTCCATACTATGCTAACCTGTAGTTCCTGACTTTAAAATGAAGTTTTCAGCCCTAATTCTGTGAGGACAGTTACTATTAACAGAAAACAATGAAATGGGTATTAAAGACTGAAAGGACCATTTTTGCACCTAACTAGAAAAGTCTACTCAGTATCATCTGTTTTCTTTGTATCTAAGCTTTCATTAGCTGAGGACTTTGTTCTCTGGGGCTGCTGATCTGGCAGTTTCATGTCTGATGGGTGGGATTTATGCATATGCTCAATCTATGAAATCAGAGCTTGCCAAGGATTCCCTGTCTTGACCTGCTGGCAACAATTTGCCTACGGCAGGCAAGAATTCCATTAGACTTGTTACCAGCAAGGCCACATTGCTGGCTCATGTTCAAGTTTGTGCCCACCAAGATCCCCAGGTCCTTTTCTGAAAAGCTGCTTTCCAGTTGGTGGTCCCTAGCATCTCCTGGTGCCTGGGGATGTTTCTCCCCAAATGCAGGACTTTGCACTTCTCCTTGTTGAACTTCATGAGGTTTCTGTGTGCCTAATTCTCCAGCCTGTTGAAGACCCTCTGGGTGGCAGCCTGACCCTCTGGTAAATAAACCACTCCCCCTGTCAAATAAATAAATAAATAAGAAAGAAGAAAAGAAAAAGGATTTTTAAAAAGCCTAGAAAATTTGGGTATAGGTCTATAGATCTTATTTGTGCATATGTAGTGATTCTACTTCCTCCTTTTCCTGAATTCAAAAATGTTGTGTAGCTGGGCTTTAGAAAAAAGGTAAGTCATTACATTAAAACATAAAATATTAATTAATGGTCTTTTGGGTAGTCTTCTTTATACCTTCCACAGAGGACAAGTACAGGGGGACAGTCAATACACTTGAAAATTGATAATCCTAGTGGGGGAAAAAAGAAACAACAAAAGGAAAGAATAGAATTAGTTCTCTTAAAACCTCTCCTTGGCAAGTCAGATACTCTGCTGGCAGATGGCAATTGGACTTTCCTCATCTGACCCCATTTTTCTATTGTATAGTTATTTTTAATAATACCACAGCCTTTGGTTGCAGTGATGTTTAACTTGTTAAAATGTGACTTGTTTACATATGGACTTAATTTTATGAGACAAATTTCCCGGAGTCTGGAACTAGTACCATCTAACAAGTTAAATTGTCTGTGTTGATGCTAGAGGATTCACTGATCACATTAGATACAATTTTTCTTGCATCTCCTGCTTATCAACTCTACCTTTGTAGCTGGCTGAACAAACTGAGTTACATTAAATTTTACATTCTTGGACCAGCTTTTTTCAGCAGAAGTTCCTGATCACTGAATGTGTAGCATCATTTCTGGATGGAACTAACAGACAGTGTAGGTGAAGTCAAAGGACATTGATAAATTGTCAGGGCACTTATTAGGTTTGATTTAGGATATGTCACTGCAGACATTTAACTTTTAAAGTGTTGTCATTAATGACCCTTAGTGATTCTGTTTCCTTTACCAATCTATGGTACTGTGGCCTTATATAATATTTCTCATCTTTAAATACCTACAGGCTTTTACCTTCTTATTACCTTTTAGTGTTTTGCCAGGAAGTTGTTTTCATCCTAAGCATATACGATGTAGTAACGGCAAAGATGTTCTCTGGAAGGAGGGTTACACAGCATGAGTTTACATACTAAGTTCAGCACCTAAGCCTGGCTGTCTGTAAAATTATCATTGTATTCTGTGGGCACTGAAGTATGAGCATAAAAGGAAGGCTTGCTGCTACAGTCAGGACATCACAAGTTCCTGCTGGTCAAACTTTAACCAGGTAGATTTTGCATGACAAATAGCTCCAGTAGCCCCAATTAATTTAAAAAAAAAAAAAAAAAAGTCCTAAAATAGACAGTGACCTACAGTACTGTGTAGGAAATTCTTGTTGTTTTCTGGTAACATCTCTTCCCTTTACTGAACTACAGCAAAGCAAAGTAACCTTTAAATAATGTTCTTTATTAATGTCTCAAAACACTTAATAGAAAAAGTCAGTATTGTTACATTGTCATATGAATGAGGAAACTGAGGCACATAAGTTTGAGGTCATTAGTGACCTAAGAATCCAACTCCAAAAATAAAGCCAGAAGTTTCACCTCCTGAATCCCTGTGCACTGTTCGCTGGGTCAAATTGCTCTGCAAAGAAAGCAGAAGTACTGTGCCCATTAGTTCTGATTGATCTGTCCTTCATTGACCCTTTTCCATATAGGACATAACCCAAAACTCACTGAAGGCAGTGAGTCTTTCCAGTGAGCTCATATCATTTTGGATAAATCACATGATGGTTGGTAATACATTTACACACATTTGGGGGGGGGGGGGGGGGGGCGGAAATAAAAATCAACCCTCTGTTTACTTTCATCATGCCTCTGAAATCATATGACCTCATACTCAGGAAATTTATGAATAAAATGTTATACAGTTGCAATCAGTTCAGAGATTTCCTTCTTATAATTCATTTGGTATATATTACTATATTCTTAGTGTTTTAGATAAAATATTAAGTAAATGCAGTATGAAAACCTAGATGTTCAGCTTGGGCCTTTATTGAGACTTTTAGATGGAAGCAGTTTTGCTTTGATTTCAGTTCATGCAAATCCTATAAAATAGGATCGTTGAAAAAGGAAGGAAGGTGGAAGAAAGGACAGAAAATCAAAGTTAAACAACTGAAGTGGCTGGTATGTCATGCAGCTTAAGCAGAATACAATGTTAAACTTGCCCTCTTCCCTGTCTCTGATTAACTTAATCTCCAGTATGGAATATTTTAAGCTGGTTTAATAAGGAAATGAGGCCTGAGAAATTTCACTTTCTGTTTCACTCCCCTCCACAGCAATAACTTTTGAAGATTCACATCAATTAAATAGTAGAATAAAAGTTTCTGACTTATTGAGTTGGTTGTGCATATTGGTCATGAAAACTGGTTAGTCTGTGAAGAAAAGAGACCCACTGAGGTAAAGTCATGCAGTACTCAGATCCCATGTATTTTGAGAGAATGGCAGGCCAAAATCACACACATATTCACGGATAATCAGAAAGGTAATATATTTGGGAAGCTAGAATGGCTCAAGTTCATTTCTGCTGTAATTCTGAGACTCTGCGAATGCTATATCAGAGCTCAATTATAGTCAGACTCATTAGAAAGGATTTAGACATTCTTTGAAGTCATTGCAATCATAATAAGCATTGTCAGGGCTTGATGTTAGCAGACTTCCCGATGCATACCCAAACTGAACTAACAGGCCATGAATCAAAAGCAACAAGACAGGCCGTTTCCAAAAAGGCACAGCAATGAATTCAAGAGACAAGCAGATTGGTTGCCATACAGAACTAACAGAGAAATATAACCCTAAGCTAATGAAATGAGAGCAGAAGATGAAGCATAAAAGTACTGTGATTTTACTTTAAATACCTTCCAATAACTAACACTAAAAACAACTAAGCCAGTTTAGAGATTTTCCATATTTGTGAAGTAAATTAGACAAACGTAAAGCTCCACAGCCAATGTTGTGGCTAGTCTTCCTGCACATTGTGTGTGGTTTGTGGTTTTTTTTTTTGTTGGTTTTTTTTTTTTTTTAGAATTTAACTTAGTCTCCTTTGAAACAGGATCAGATCAAACAACAACAAACAAACAAAACTTTTTTCAAGTGCAGAACACCTATTCTTGGCTATTTTCATATGCAGATGATATTTAATACCAAGCAGGTGTGCTCATAGATATACATTCTGACCTTACTCAGTAAAGTGTTCTTTTTAACAGACATCCTATTTCCATTCTTAAAATTTATATATATATATATATATATATAAATAAATAAATGAGATCATTTAAAGGACTCTGTTAAGACTTTAATGGATTCAGAGACCTTAGGTTTCTTGTGGGAGGAAGACTTAGATCTGTCTGTCAGTATAAATGCATATTTTAGGATGACTTTTTACTGAATGATAGATCAGTAAGTGCTCTTTTCTTCTCCCCCTACTGCCTTCCTACCAATACATCAATGCATGGGTGCTGCTCATTTCTCAATACTGAGACTGTCACTTTTCTTTCTAAGCAGCCTTCTGTGCTGGTGACTGCTGCTATAGCACTTTTGCTTTGGCTGGGCAGGCAAAGTGAATTCCGGTGAAGCAATACATCAGTTATGAAACGCCCACCAGAAATTTTAATATCAGCACCTGTGATCGATGAAGCCAGTCTTCCAATCAGTGTATGGAGGATTTTAACACATAATTTTCATGGTGTTAAAGTGAACTTCTCACATAAATCCTCAACACAGTATATCTGTGTGGGGAGGTTGGATGTCTGGAAGAAATGGTAGTATATAATATCTATTTTTTTCAGCACTAGTAACCTTTCTCCCTGTCTTTCAGGGTTCCTCTCCTGTGTCACTGCCTGGTCCTATACATATGCAATCTAGTGCCCTAATTTGGTCACAGCTCTTCGTATTTCATGTATACCCATGCACATTTATGTACATGCCAGTGTAATACATGCCTAAGCCATCTGGTGTCTTTCCTTGCAAATGTTCACACAGAAAATTGACTGTGAGTAAGGTTCTGAACCTGCCTGTCCAAATGGTCCATATTTGTTTGATTTCTTTAGCAAATGCATATATCCTATTAGTGAGACTGATCCAACATATTTCCATGTGTCAGCTGTACCTGCTGCAAGTGTCATTCTGTTCAGTGATAACAGGACTGGCATCCTAAAATAGAGAGAAAACAAGAACATCAGGTCCTTTTGAGGATCTGAATTGCTTTTTCTACCATCTGCTGACCAATGCCTTGAAAGAAAGAAAGTCTGTGTCTGGATTGACACCTTTCTTCTTTTTAAACCAATAAAAGAATGGCCTCTAAAAGAGCCTAGGCATGCCATGTTTCCAAGAAAGGCTTATTAGAACATAAAATGCCAGTGGTACCATATGATCGCAACTCATTACAGTTTACAGGAGTTGATATAGGTATTCTGCTAGTGTATTATTTACATTTAATTATCCTTTAAAACTAATTAATTTAACTGTGTGATAAAACTATTTTATTGTTACTTTACATAAAATCGTATGCTACAGAAGTTAAAGAATAAGTTACACAAGAGAAGTGCATGTGAAGACAAGTGAAGTTTGAGTCCCTTATTTTATTTTTACACTGTTAAGTCATATAGTTTAGAATTAAAAAAAAAAAAATCTTGTTTGGATAATCATTGCATTATCAGGTAGACAGCCAAGGTTAGAAATTGTAGGAGTTTTAAGCTATGCTGCAGTTTAATCATCATTAAGTGTAGCCAGTAAAAATGTCTTCACAGTTAGGAGCGTTAGGGTCAAGGTAGTCCCTTCCTCTGAAACATCAGATGTTTGCCATAGAACAGTACTATCCTAGATGGACCAATGATCTGTTCTAGCAATGTGTATAAAAAAAGTAAAATAAAAACATTTTTCCTGATATTCAAATCTGGATATTCTGTATTTCATATATGTAGCCATGAATCCTTTCTTCATCAATCACTTTTTTTTAAGGTGAAATCAAACATTAGTAAATTCCATTTTAGATGCTATCCAGTAAGGCATGGTCAGACACCCAGAGGAAGGTAATCTTATGTTGTAGTCCAATAAGATGTCTTTCCTCCATAACACATTAATTTTAATTGTAAGCATTTTATTAAAACAAAACGTACTTTCTAGTGACTCTCCTGTGTTCAGCAGAATATTGTCATGTGCTTTTTTTTTTTTTTTTTTTTTGAAACAGTGTGTAACACTCCATGGAAATTCTGTTGTAATCTAACATTAATTACTTTCGGTTACATTGAATTACCGGGTGATTCTACCTGAAATGCCTGTACTCTCACATCAAATTCTTTCAGTGTGATTTCATAGCATGATTTCATAGTGTGATCTCTACACTGCATTATAAGGAAGTACAAGACATAGACCTTACTGTTCCATAAGCTCAGGGACAGGGAGAAATATGTGATTTCTTAAGGTAAACAATACATGCAAAGAGTCCACCTCCATGAAATAAAGGCCAACATTCTGCTATGAGAGAGTTAACCAACTACAATGATTTTAAAAAGAGCTGCCTAAAAGGGAGAAGAATTTGCATTGGGAAGCAAAAAATACCAGCTCTGTTCATAGTGTTAGATCTAGCTTGCTAAGTACCTTTTGGTTATCAGTTCAGTCTCTTTACAATTCATTTCTCCAACTGTGAAGTGGGCACCATGATGCCTATCTCCATTTTAAAGTGCCCTAAGGTCTACATTTGAAAAATATTTTAGAGAACTAGAACTAGCATTTGAATACTATATTATTGCACAAATTGTTTTGAATAAAGTAAAAATAATCTAGAAAAAATCATGATTGATATTTCTAAAAAGTTGAAAAAACATAAAATATTTTACTGTTATAATGTTTTTAAATGGTTGTGTTTTTTGTCTTTGGTTGATTGTTGTTCTTGCTTTCCAAATGCTTACTCCACAGTAATGAGGAGTGAGATTCTGCCTGGAGTTCGTAGTCATTGAGTCGGTAACTTCACATGCATGGGTCAACGGTGATTGAACTCACAATTGTGCTCTCACTGTTCCAGCCTACACTTGTTACTGGACCATCCATGGGTGTTTTTTACTTATGGAAATGCTTTACTTGAGCACTGCCACAGTTCTACGCAATTTTGCTGTTCCTATCATACAGTCAGATTTTGGAGGCAGTCCGCACTGAAAAATCCTCCTTCAAGGGCTTTGGGGGTCTCTTTTATTGCCTTGACAGGCTGGGGCTCAGAAATAATTAGTTTCATAGATCTTCAGACTGACCATGCTATCAGGTGTGCTAAGCAGCTCTATCTGCCTCTGCAATCTGTAACATATACATTGATTTCTTCCCTGTTTGTTACACGAAATGCCTGATACTTAATATGGAAATTATCTGAGCCACCATATATCTGCTCATCAGAGGGGACAGCTGTAGCAAAATTAATGAAAGAGATTTGTCTTCATACCTCTTACTGATAGGCTACTCAAAATCTCTTCTGTTTCTTCCTGTGTAGCTTTGATACCATCTGCACAGAATTTGCAATATTCCTGCAACTGTTTGTATTATATACTAGAAGGAAATGGTCATTTATATTTGTTGCTCTTATAGGACAGACACTAGACCTTATGTTGTGTGCCTATGTGGCATGATGCTGCAATGCTGTGCAGGCTCATGACCCAGAAAAATCATAACTGTGTTAGCATGACTGAGCAAAGACTAATTATCCCTTCCTTTAATTGCTCTAACTAGTCTGGCTGCCCTACAGAGCTTGCTATTAGTATACTGCCTTTGGTGCCAGAACTAGCTCATCTGGTGTTACCTAGGAGGAGGGAGCTGGGGACTTCTTGCAGCAGTGTATTGCAAAATGTAGGCATATGTTTGAGGTCATCACACATCCTCTCCTCTCTTCCACTACGTGCAAAGGTATCCTTTTCAGTTTCAAAATTTCTCCTCAGATTCTAACCTCTCAGCTGTATTTATTTCAATTTATTGGTCAGCCACCCCCTACCTACTACTGCTGTTCCTACCTGCCTCATAGACATTTTGTCCTACTTCTGCTTATAGCTTTTCAGTGGGTACTCATGGCACTGGCCCCCTTCTTCACTTGCATCATTGACTGTGCCTAGCTCTAGCTTTTCTTCTTAATGGTCTTATACTTCCAGAGTATGTGGTTTCTCAGTATTTTAGCAGTTCATCCCTGTTCTTTCCTGACATACATTCACCATATTTGTATCCTCATCTGGTTTATGTTTCATTTCTTGTGCTAAAGGCACAAGAGGAAAGTTGATAAGCAAGTGAGGGCATGAGGGGAAGAGTCACAGCACTTACCTCCCACCTGTTCCACAGCCATGGGAGAGGTGAAAATGAAGAGAGAAAATAATTTGGGCTGATATCCAACGAAGGCAGGTGACATCAGCTATATTACTAGGGAGCCAGAGAACAGGGAAGAAAGGCAGAGCCTAAGGCCAAATGTTAGAGACTAGGCTGGCCTGTGCTCTAGTCAAATTGTCTTACATGGACTCATCAAAACTCCGATCAAATCAACATTTAATGCTTATATACTTGCATGTAATATCATACTATATAATTCCCTTCATTGTGAAACAATAACCTTATAGATGTTCATGATCCATTCTCCTTGTCCCACAACCAATTCTCACCTGCCTCTTGTACCTGATGACTTCTCTTCTGCTTTTGACCGTCCAGTGTGCCATATGGCGACTTCTAGAACCTTCAAAAACTCACAGGAAGGGTACTCAGAAGTACTGTATGACTATCCCTCGCTAAAGCAACAGAAAGAAATGCGACTTGACCAAATCATAATAAAGCAACAATTAAAAATAACAGGTTTTGGAAAGTGGCAAAAACTATTCATTGAGCGTATTTTGACTAACAATTAGTGATATTCTCATGCACATTCTACAAAGAAATATACAAAAAATGTTGAATACAGTACTTAATATTTCAGCCAATTCAGCCCTTAAATATTCTGACATGATTACTGTTGTAGATACCATCTGCTGTTCTTTATTATCATAATTTATTATAGTATATAAAGGTTATGGGCACATGATTGATGAAGACAGATATAGGAACGTATTAGCAATTAAATGTTTTATACACTGAAAAAATAAAGCATGTTTAGCTTTTCTTCAAATAGAACTGGAACTGAAAGCATGGTTTAAGTATTGAAAAGAATTTTCAGAAATGTATTTCAGGGAAAGGAGGAGATGCAATGAAAATGTGCCTGCCTTCAGCACGGGTCATTGCTTTTTCTACTAGGGATATTCCACATCACCCTTGGCCTGCAACTGTACAGGTACATCTTATAATGAATAAATTTTTTGTGCTAGTGAACTAAGGACAAATGGCAGCAACACAAAAGACCAGCATAGTGACAGCAGTGATGCCAGCTGCTACCACCACAGAAATAGAGCATCACCCCTTCCACTCCTTCCAGTCCCATCTCTGCTCTGAAGTGATGAGATCTTACACTACTTGTTTTATCTACAGAGAAAATTACTTGTTCTCATTTCAAGGGGCTTTTTTAATTGGATATTTCTTATTGATGACTTGACTAATCTCATGCTTATGCAAGTGCTATTAAGTCATTTTTTGGATGAAAAATAAGACAATCTGATTCAATGCATTTAAAAAATATTTACTATCCCCAAATGACCTATTATTGGAAAATAATAAAGTAAGGGTGAATTAATAGCATTTATGGTATTTCAAGAAAGTCATTCCATATGACAGTGATACAAACTCTGTAAGCTAAGGCTTATAGGTACCCTGCAAAGCAAAGACAAAATCCAAATAAAAAGAAAAAGGACAGAAGTGGGGAACATAAAAAGGAGGACTAAGAGAAGGTGGATTTGCTAGCACTCAACTTCTTTGGGGATGATTAATTTGTTCTAAGAGTTTACATCAGCATTTAATTTCCTCAGCTTGTTTGAAGAAGAAAAGAAAATGAAGCACTAATATGTTTGTGGATCCCTCTTGTTTCAGAGAAGCACTGAAGCGATGGTAGAAAACTGAAGCTGCACACATAATTAAAACTCAGCCTGTATATTCACGCCATTTCATATCAGTGAAAAAACACATTACTAATGTAATTTGAAACACATATAAAGTTGATAATTTTGAGTTAGAATCGGACTGTGTTTAAACTTAATCCAGATAACGAAGAGTGTTGGGAAGCAATCAGTCCAGGAACTTCATACTTGTATCATGAACAAATGGTCTCCACTTCTTTGGAGTATATATGTGCCTCTCAGATAAACTGTAGCATTGCATTTTTTTCAGCACCAAAGCCATTTTAAGGAGTATCTGTCCATAGCTGTTCCTGGCTATTTGCTCCTCCCCTGTGCCACAGGTTGCTATCCCTTCAGTTATGCTAATACAGCTAAGTGATACTTACCTGAAAACCATAATAATCCGCCAAAAGAGCGATAATTTCAATGACTGTGTTTACAAGTATTTATATAACTAAAATGCAGCACATGTATAGAAATGAGGACGTAGATTAGGAACTGGGCTTCTTAAATCTGTTTCACTGCTGATTTGCTTCCATCAGGAAAAGCTTTTGACCTTTCTGTCACAGCGTCCTCTCCCCTATAGTTTCAGAACTGCTAATGTTTTCCAAGCTTGGTCAGATGCAATTATCACCTGCCTCGAAGGTAAATAAAGTTCAGTACAGCTGAGAGGTTTGGCCAAGCCATTAATGAATCATTAAACCATTGTCAGGTAAAACAGTGGTGAGGTACCACTGCTTGGTCAGACAATGCTCAAAGCTCAGTGTGATGTTCTTGACACACTGAATGATCTATTTCATATAAATGTGCAAATCGGTAACCCCATTTATTACAATCATAACTGGGATGATGTTACTCCTTGTTTGAGTACGGACATACTAAATGAATATAATGAGATGATAATATGTTTGGCCTGTTGACCGTGTCCTTAAGAGATACTGCTGACAACAGTTACTTGAAAATTTTCTTCTCCACATGAGCGACAGTATGGGAAAGAAATCTACACTTCGGTGAAGGCTAGCCTCGTAGAAGTGCAGTGATACAGACTCACAGTGCTGCTTTTTTTGCCCCAGGAAAGCTACACCTCACAAAGCCTCATGAGCCTGCTTACAGCTTGGGCTAAAGTTTTCTCAACTTTTTGGTAGGGACAATAGATACTTGCCTAGGCCCTATCATCAATTACTCTTGGCATTCAGTACTTTCATGTTATGTTACATTATGTTACATTACATTATGCTATGTTACATTACATTCCCCTGTACTCGGCTCTGGTGAGGCCGCACCTCGAGTACTGTGTTCATTTTTGGGCTCCTCACTACAGGAAGGACATTGAGGTGCTCGAGCATGTCTGGAGAAGGGCAATGAAGGTGGTGAGGGGTCTGGACAACAAGTCTTATGAGGAGCGGCTGAGGGAGCTGGGATTGTTTAAACTGGAGAAGAGGAGGCTCGGGGGCGACCTTATCTCTGTCTATAGGTACCTTAAAGGAGGCTGTAGCGAGGTGGGGGTTGGTCTGTTCTCCCACGTGCCTGGTGACAGGACAAGGGGGAATGGGCTAAAGTTGCACCAGGGGAGGTTTAGGTTGGATATTAGGAAGAACTTCTTCACTGAAGTGTTGTTAGGCATTGGAATGGGCTGCCCAGGGAAGTGGTTGAGTCACCATCCCTGGAGGTCTTTAGAAGATGTTTAGATGTTGAGCTTAGTGATATGGTTTAGTGGAGGACTTGTTAGTGCTAGGTCAGAGGTTGGACTAGATGATCTTGGAGGTGTCTTCCAACCTAAATGATTCTGTGATTCTATAATTCTGTTACATTATGTTATGTTATGCTACGTTATATTTTTATGTTATGTTTTACTTTTCCTGATGGAGAGAGTGTTGCATGGGTAGACGTGTTTTATAAAAAAAGTTTCATCCTGTTGCCTTGCAATTACAGTAAACTATGCCATTGATTTAATCTAAGGCAGGATGTAAGTTACAAGTTTGTGTGATTTTTAAAAGTTGTTTGTGGATTTCATAAGGGGCTTGTCTTCTCTCTGGTAAGTCCATGATCTTCAACTTTTTTCTTTCTCTTCTCTCAGTCTGAAAGATGATTTCTTGTATCCAACCATGTAGCTGGCAAACCTAATAAGGACTATGAGATAATATTACAAGGTCCGGCAGTCTCCCTGCTGTGCCTAGCATATTTTTCAGTTCACTTCAAGACTTGCTGCTAAAAGGTACTCCAAATACTTTGCAAACACCTCCAACATTGTGCATATATGATCTGGAAAGAACAGTGTGCTATACCCAGCAGCAATCCCAGAGTATTTCCAGTGAAACCAACAAAAGAAATACCATTTGCTTGCTGTCAGTTCGAAGGAGAGAAAATTTACTCAAACAGACAAATGTTTTGTTTTGTTTTGTTTTGTTTTGTTTGTCTGTTTGTTTTTCCTGATATATGAAAGTTAAGGATTATGCTAGTTTTCTTTTTCAACAGTTCATTAACACTAAATTAATCAATGTATCCATACCAACAACTCTCTGAATCCTGGATATGGGTATCAAATAAGCAAAAATCATGACTGCAACTCTATGCAAAAAGACAGAACTAGCATGAATCCTAAAAACAAACAAACAAACAAACAACAAAAAAAAAACACAAATAAAGGCATTGTGCGTCTACAGAGAATTGTTTGTAAATGGTCTATCCATCCTTTAAAGCAAGGCTTGCACAGCAGTTGAAGTATCTTTGGGCATTAGTGTTAGTAGAATTTTAATATCACAAATAATTTAAATTGCAATTTAAAAGGAAAATGTTTTTCAATAAACCATCTATGTAGTGAAATCAATAACAGGAAAATTAGGCTCTGCTTTAACTAGCTATAACTTGCTAATTACTAAGTTTCATAACACCATACAGTACCTGTATTAGTACCCTGGGCAGTTTCAAAACTGTCTAAAGCCTGATTTTTGCAGAGTTTTATATATCTTCTAAGGTAGTAGTTTACACGTGTTCCTTTAAGGCACAATCATAACTTTTTTTTTTTTTTTTGGTCTCTGGCATTATAAGTAGTATTGTATTATGTGTATTTTTATTCTTGTGACATCTGCCTCATGTATCAGCTGTTCAGAGATGCAGCACCATGGTGTGAGATGGATAGCCTGTTATTTTTCCCTTGTGTTGGGATTCCCACTCGTTTCCATGGAAACCTGAAAACCTGGAGGAATAAAGCATGGAAGCTATTGCTGTATTACAGTACTATACTATTTGAAAAAGCAGACATCACCATGGTGCCTGTGAATACCAGTGCATTTGTAGGTCTGTCTGAGTTTAAATTCTAAAACTCTTATTCTAAGGGGTTCAGTTTTAATATTTATTTCTTATTTGAACTTAATTTTGTATTTCTCATGTTATAACCACACTTAGCTATAAACATAAATTCATTCACATTATTGGGGGCAAACATGTATGTAAGTGAATACATAGGTATATACATGTATGTGTACATTCACACACATACACACACACAGACACCTGCACATACAGCTCAGAGAAAAATACATCAAAAATAAAGCCACACGTATGTAAGAAAATTATAACTGGTTCACAAAGTAATTATAATGGCTATCACTTTGAAGGTTTTTCTTAATCAAAAGGAAAACAAATACAAAGCAGTGCAGCGGGTTCCTGGATTGATAATAAAATATATATGAATATGACTAAATACTCTTTTTAGGGAAACAACCTAAGATGTGTGTCTTCCCCACTAAAAGTCAGAAATGTAACTATTTAATTTTCCTCCTGAGCAGCTGGTGCACTACAAATGCTGTGAGTGAGACAGAGACATCCAGCAGAGATGATGAAATCAGAGGTGAACAATAATTTAGCAAATAAATGAACATGAAGAAACAGATCAGGAGAAGACAGAACTGATCAGGGCAACCATTTTGAGTATTACTATCTCTGTGCTTTCTCTATTCTGCTTTTCAAATTCAACTCATAACTTTAGGTAGCATTTGATGGTAATGCACTGATTCTATGGCTTTCTGCAACCTCTACTATTCGTTATTACTCCTTTCTTTTATGTTTTAGCAGGAATATCTGACTACATTTCAAAATGATCTGTCCTATGATATGCCATTATTTTTTCAACAACAAAAGCACAGGGATCAGGACACTATGACTGAAGAAAATGTGAAAAATTGATTTGGAGATATATAGTATGATTAACAGTTACCCCTTCAGGTTGGTTATATTAAAATTCACAAGAGGGTACAGTGTATGAACTCAAGAAATAGTTACAAAACTGTTGTTATATAAACTACCTATAGATGTCCTCAGTGATTTCAAATAAGTAAACTACGGAAAATACGGATTAAATACAAAGAACTTAAACTACATCTGAATGTATTTACCTAGAATTTTACGCTCTGAAGTTCAGCTCTATGAGATGCCTCACCAATAGTAAACATAAGGTTCAAGGACTTAGTTTCAATTTAAGATTTGTGACTGCATCCTGTAGCTAGGCAGTGCCAGCTAATACCATAAACATACTACTGTGGGTCAACTTTGGAGAACATTGAACAAGAGAAAAGAGGTTTATAGGAAGAATCTTCATCTTTGTTTTAAGCATGAAAAGGAGCCTGACAGAAAAATGGGAGTCAAAAATATTAGATGATTTTCTGACACTATTTGTAGTCAAATGGTTACACAAAAATCTAAGCTTTCAGTTAAAACAATTATCTTTGTAGGTCTTCTGACTGCACTTTATGAATGTTGGTTATTTACAGATCTGTCTCATTAGGGAAAAATGAAAAACTGAACAAAAGGGAGATAGGTAAAACCTAATACAGGGTGAAGGTCTAGCTACAAGGGCTCAACTGCTGACTCAGTTTCTATAATTTCACAAATACAGCTTTATTTTGAAAAAAAAAAAAAAAAAGGGAAAGAAAAAAAAGGACAGGGACTATTCTCTGCCTTTTGAGACCTTGAGAACACCTGGCACAGTATGTCTCACTTCTTAACAGTAAAAGCTCTGCCATCCCAGAAGCAGGGTGAATCAATCTGAACAAATTTGTTGCAGGTAGTCTCTCTCCTGAGATTAGAGTCCTGCTTTAGCATGGGCCAAAATCATAGTGACCATAGTGCAATTCTTGTGTTTTAATCTGGTTACTCATCCTATTAATTTCACTTGCCACCTTCCAAAATTTCCATGGATCTGGGGCCAATGGTGGTCATTGGGAGTAGGAGCTGCAGACATCTCTCTCAATAGATTGCTCAATAGATTGCATAGATCTTTATGGAACTTTGTTCACAATTCATATGTAAGAAATCCTGGAGAAGCCTAATGTTTTTCGTCAAACAGGGCTTGCCAAAAATGTCCAATTAAAATAGTCTGATGTTCTTTCTTTTTACATTTTATTGTTCTACTAGTCTCTTTTTTGTTTTACTGTATCAGACAAGAATAACAAAAGAACAGGTAAGTAACTAAAAAGTAGCATGCCTTCCTCTTGCTGGATTCCCTGTCTAGGGTGTTTATTTTACTTCTATCAGGCTTCTATCATTCTGGTGTACCAGTTCTCTGATCTGAGCACCATACTTGTAGCTTGTAGAAATATAAAGTTACAGGTACAACATACGATACATTTTTAAACACATGAGGAAGTGTTATGTTCTGCTAAGACTGATTTCACCTGCAGGATAACTCTACTAAACCTAGGGGCTGTTAACAATTTTTTATTTTTTATTTTATTTTATTTTATTTTATTTTTTCTGATCTGCAGTTCACATTCTGTTGAGAATGCACAGTTAAGAAGGAAAAAGAGAAATCTAGGCAATTCTGTGACTTGTTATGAAGATGCAGTCTCTGCTTTTCCTTCCACTGACTTGTGGTTGTGGAGTTTAAAAATGTTTATGCTTGCAACGTATAATCTTTGCTGCATTTCTCTACATTTGGCTGCAGTATTCGAATAGCTAGTAATTACAATACTGCCATCTTTCAGGGGTAAACAAAGAAGAGTTTGTTCTAGTATGCTTAAATTTTAATATTGTTTATGTTTAGTTTATATACTCATGAATTCTAATTGATTTATTTTATATAAAGTTAGAACACCTGGCCAGGTGGTGTACTGAAGAATGTCTTTTCATTTAGTAAATGAGCAAAGAATGGTTTCAGACATTAGAGTATAACATGCTACTGGCCTGACTTTTTTTCTGCCAAGAAGTCATTACAAAGAATATTTTCAAATCAGGGCTTCCAGATGATATAATCCCACATAAGCACATACACATTCTTACAACATGCTCTGGTAAAGACTGATTTCATAGAATAGTAGAAAAATTTAGGCTGGAGGCACCAGCCACCTACTCAAAATAAGGTAGAGAGCAGGTTGCTTTGGACTGTGCCAGGTTCAGTCTTGAGTATTTCCATGGACAGAAACTCCACATCCTCTCTGGGCAACCTGTTCTGGTGCTGAACCACTATAACAACAAAAAAGTTTTTTCTTATGTGTAAAAGGAATTTCTTGTGTTTCTATTTGTGCCCATTGACTCTCGTCCTGTATTGCCTCTTGCCCTGTTATTGTATACCACAGAGCAGAGTCTGGCTCTCTGTTCTTGTCTCCATCAGGCATTGTTTGCATACAAACTCGTAAGATCTGCCTGAACCTTTTCTCCCCTTGGCTAAACAATCTCAGCTCTCTCAGCTCTCTCAGAGGAGATAAGTTCCAGTCCTGTCACAAGCATAATGACCCTTCAAGGAACTCACAAGTCTCATAATGGGTAGCCCAGAGCTGGACACAGCACTCCAGATGTGGTCTCAGATTTTATCTATTTGGTGGAAAGAAGTACATTCTGAAGTCTTTTGAGAGGTACATTTTAGGTAGCTCAGCTGGAGTGTCATTGAAGATCTCAGCTGCTGCAATTTGAGCTGGGGACAGGAGATCAAATTCTTCTGACTAGCTCTCAGATCAGAAAACAAGTTTGTTTACAATGTCTTACCATTTTCGAAATATTTTCGATTAATTTGGAATCTTAATCCCTGCAGAAAGCTTTGCATATCTTCAAACTGCAAAACTGTTGAAAAGGTTAGGGGGAAAAGGGTTGAACGAGATCATCATGTCCTGACTTCTGTCAACATTGGAAGGGGTCTTTCCAGTCTCTTTTAAAATGTTGGGGTTTTGTTTGTTGTCTTGTGTTGTTGTTTGTTTGTTTGTTTTGTAATTGAATCTTTCCTTTCTTATATATATATATATATAAAGAGTAAATATATATATATATATGTATATATATATATTATATTTTTTTTACCCTTTAGTCTGAATAATACTTTCTTCAATTAAACAGAAGGATCTATTTTTGAGAAAGCTATTTGTATTACTTTATCTTTCACAACTCTTTCTCTCCATGGTGTTTTTTTCTTTAAATTTCTTCAGGCACTTATCATATCTAGCTGTAATGTTCGTATTTAGACAATATCCAGCTAGATTTTTGCTGCTGGTGGCTTTCTTCTCTGTTTGCATAAAAACAGTAGGATATTTTCACATAAAGTGCTTCTAAGGTGTACACTACCCACCTTTTTCCTTGATGTTAGGGAATTGTTCAAGTAAATATGTCTGTTCAGCTTTAAAAACATGAGGGTATATGCATATGCTTGTACACTTATTTGTAGTGCTATAGTGCATATGAGCTGTAATCACAATAAAGAACTTTATTTTGCCAAATGCTGTAGAAACATATGCACTGCCCCAGAAGACTTGCAGTCTAAACAAATAAATATGTTTCAATTTTTATTTCAGTGGGACATGGCATTAGTTCAAGAATCTGCATATTAGGTTGCATTATAGACCAGTATGATCTAATCTGAAAGAGCATGCCCATGCAGGGCTTTCTTGGCATGTTCTATCCTTGTAATATATTAGGTATGTGACATATTTTAGACATTTTAACTGTTTTATTTGTACATCTACGTTTATGTATACATATTTATAGCATGGGTTTGAAATCAAGCTTAATTTTAGTTTTCTGTCTATATAATACTGTTGCATGATAACTGCAACCACTCATTGAAGCATCTAGCTCAGAAAAACACTTTGCATTGTCACATTATATCTCTGTAATATGTAGTGTTATTTGAATTCTTTTGATAATTCTTTCAACAAAGAATGACCTTTCTTGTTCACAAAGTATTCTACAGATATGCCAGCCACTGGCTTATGTAAAAGATTGTCACAACTTCATAAAATTACAAAAATGAGAAGCAATAGGCCTTTTCATTGTTTCAAGTTTTATAAGGGCAGATTCCCCTACTGTTGCCAGCACTGCTCCTTTCCTATAGGTGGAAAGAACAGACAAAACTTTGTATGTCCTGTTTAAATGTCTTTGGAAGCCAGAACACCTTTTCTTTATAAATTTATTTCTTTGCATTTGCCAGGAAACATTCTCTCACCCAGACAGCAGAATAGCTGTATTAAAAGCATATTCTCTCCCCGGAAATCCTGCCTTAGATCTTAAATTTCATGTTAAGGATTTAAGATAAAATGGGAAGAAAAGGAGAGAATATGGAAAAACACCTGCACTCTCCAATCCTAACTTTGTCCTGCCAAATCAACTCTTTCAGACTGTGTGTAAAACAGTGCACATACATACTTCTATAAATCTTCTTAGCTTTATCTTTGTTGCTCAAGGATGAAAAGGGAGATCTTTTTATACAGAATTCACTTATTCACTTCAGTCCTTTCACCTAGTTGTCAAAACAAAACCTAATGATGCAGTTTCCCATTTTTACAACATGAATCAAGGAGATAAAATCTTTATACCATTGGTCCTGTGTGGCTGCTGGTATAATAAGAGAGTATGTCACAAAATGACATTAAGCATGCAGAGTCATAATTTAGGAAGTATCAGTTTTCGTTCTTATATCCTAATTCTAATATCATAGAAACATGAACAGAATTATTCAGATTATTTCTCACAGTTATGTGAGCCTTAGTATTAACTTAAGTCAGGAGACAAAATCTTAACTGAGGGTAGAATGTAGGCAGTTCTATCTATTTGCTTATTTAATTGATTCGAATTACAATATCAGCAAATTTTGTTTTAGATCTTAAAACTGCTTCAGGCAGCACAAACTTCTGAAGTACGAAGTCTTTTTTGTGCATAGTTGAGAAAAACTGCACTTTTCAATTTGCTTTAAAAACAGCCCTATACATAATAATAGAAATTAGAGGTGCCCCAATATCATAGTGATGGTAAGAAATGAAAGAAAATAGAAAAATATAGTGCATACATATTAAGAAATTAAATAAAATAAAATCCAAGCTGTGCTTTCATTCCAGGAATTAAAGGTTTACTGTTTATTTCATCTTAATTGTATTATAAAACTCATGCAAGCACTGAAATAGTTAACTGTACCAGGGGTCTGCTGTAATGTAACATTTATAGAGGTGTTGCATAGGTCACTAGGTCACTCATTAAACAACCACTGTACTTGCTGTCATCTCTGTCCTCAGAAGACATTTGGGTTTATGTTGTACATGTTAAAGTAAAAATTCCTACTCATCTGTTATTTTTTGGTTTAATTTGTTTGTGGTTTTGTTTTGTTTGTGGTTTTGTGTTGTTGTTTTCCGTGAAACATTCAGAGAGGTCGACTGAAAGCTGTTTGAACATCCGCATACAGAGGGTGGTGATCAGTGGTGTAAATATTAGTTGGAGGCCAGTAACTAGCAGTGTACGCCAGTGGTCAATACTGAATCTAGTCCTGTTTAACATCTTCATTAATGATGTGGAGGATGGGGTAGACTATATGCTCAACAAGTTTTCAGGGCTCAAAACTGGGGGGAATGGCTGATTCGCCAGAGGGTCATGCTGCCACCCAGAGGGACTTCAACGAACTGGAATAATAGCCTCACAGGACATGAAGTTCAACAAGTGCAAAGTCCTGCATCTGGAAAGGAACATCCCCAGGCACCTGGAGATGCTGGAAAGCAGCTTTTCAGAAAAAGCCCTAGGGATCCTGGTTGGCACCAACTTGAACATTGGCCAGTAATGTGCCCTTGCTGCTCAGAAGGCTAATGGCTGCCCTAGGGAAAGTCTTGCCAACAGGTCCAGAGAGGTGTTCCTTCTTCTCTACTCAGCACTGGAGCGCTGTGTCCAGTTCTGGTGTCCCCAGGAAAGAAAGTCATGGACATAGTGGAAAGGGTCCAACAAACAGAGGGCCATGAGGATGATCAAGGGAAGCATCATTCCTGTGAGGACAGGCTGAAAGACTTAGGACTGTTTAACCTAAAGAAAAAGCTCAGGGAGGATTGTCTGAATCTCTATAAATGCCTAAAAGGAGGGTGCAAAGAGGACAGAGCCAGGCTCTTTTCAGTGGTGCCCAGTGACACGTCGAGAGGCAATAGTCACAAACTGGAACAGAAGAGGTTTCATTTGAACATCAGGAAAAACTTTACTGTGTGGGTGACAGAGCACTGGCACAGGTTGCCCAGAGAGGTTGTGGAATCTCCCCCCCTTAGAGATCTTAGGTCCTGATGCAGATGGTCCTGTTTGAGCAGAGGTGTTGGACCTGATGACCTCCAGATGTCCCTTCCAAATTCAGCCATTCTGTGATTCTGTGATTGTTTTATATATGTCTTGTGGAGAGAATTACAAATTCATATTTGTTTTTTGCTTTCTTGTGATACTTTTTTTTTTTTATCTTTTGAGCACTGTGCAGTATAGTTTTAGCATCAAAAGTATGCAAGTTATTGAACAAGTGAAGTAGGTGCTCATTTTCTGCAACAGCTGCAGTAATCTGTGATCCTGTTTAATGTATGCTAATTATGTTAGCAGTGCCACGATTGATATTTTAGTTGTCTCTCTTATTAATTTATCAACTAATTGTTGCATTTCTAATAACTAAAGGCTATTTATAACATAACCTTTGATAAGAAGAATGATCTACACAGTAATAGCAACAAACATTTCTGATACCACGTAGTTCTGAATTAGGACCCTTGCCATCACTCTGATTAGGTAAAATCTGAAAAACAAAAATGAGTTTTTTTGTTGTTGCATAGTAGTGAATGAGGGATGCTAGTTTGTTTACTTAATAACAACAATAATCAGCTAGTTTTAATAGACTAAGATATTTTTTACTATCCCGCTTTCATTGTGAACGCTGATAATTTACTAAACTGCAAGGGCTGTATGGTAGTCTACTTTTCTTTTCTTTTTTCTTTTTTTTTTTTTTTAATAAGAGTTTCCTCTTTGCTTACCTGAAATTCTTGTGTTTTTTTTTTGTTTGTTTTGTTTTGTTTTGTTTTTGCATTGTATATTCCCACTAGATCTAACATATGCTAAATCCACTAAAGTTAACATACAGTTAATCAAAATCTTAAGTGTCAGTCCATCTTTTTAATATATTTTTTTTTTCTTGGTGCCTTGGTCTGCTTTTTTTCTGAAATGCTTTTATTTTTCTTCAAATATTGTCAATCTGATTCAGTGTCAGTGAAGATATTATTGTTGTCTACAGTAGGTCAATCGACAAACTTTAGAATATGAATTATTTATGGTATATTTTTGAGCTTTAGATACTAAAAGCCACATTTTGAAAGCTGGTACCCTAGTTTTTATATGCACACAAATTACATGCATACATAATGTGTCATAATTATACTCTCATTTATTTATTTTTTTTTCACATATGATGTCCTGGCTTATACAAAGGACCATTGTGGACATCTTTGATCATACATATCAGTGTATGCTTCATAGTGAAAAACAGAATGCATGAGCATCCTCTATATGTATAAACTGTATGTTCAAAGCTCATCTATTTTCTCCTTGGCTTCAGAATGCATGCTTTTATTTATTCCCTATTTGACAGGTGAATCAATCTAAGACAAACCAACAGATTTCTTAATTTAGTTACGGTCTCAAATAATGTAGTTCTGGAGGGTAAAAAGTTCTGGAGAGTAAAACCCAACATGATTTAAAAAAATGGAAAAGATGTGTGAACAGGCGTCATATTTTTACTTCAGAAACCCTATTCCCTCATCAAAGGAGGAAGTGTCTGTCACTTTTTGTGGCAGAATTGGAAGTGAAATTTGCCAGGCAAAGAGGAACAGTTCAAGTCTTTGTTTTCCTTCTCATTTTCCACAATGATTGTTTAGTTTACAACTCCTAAGAGCTGTAACTTACAACTCTGCTTCTGTCTGAACTGTGGGAACAAGTCAGTGGCTTTATGTTTCTGCAGAGTTTTTGAGCTCTTTTCCAAGCAGCTTGCTAGGCACAACCCTGATAGGTTTGATCAAAGGGCCTCTAGGCCTGAATTGAATGTGGGTGATTCCAACTAACAAAGAGGTTGAAACAGGGTGATTGTGATTACAGCCATCAGGAGATCCAAAGTTAAAGCTAAAACTCTAAAGTTATCACCACTTTGACCTGAATTTCCTTGACTGTGTTTTGGATTTTTATTGCGTGGTTCTTAGTCCTGTGTATGATGATAGGTACAATGTTACTTGTTCTTCAGTACTGTTGCAGGTTATTAAAGTGTCGCATATCTGGTTTGTTCTTTATTCTGCTAGGATTTTAATGATAATTTAAGAATGTGTAGTGCTAATATATTGTATAAAAGTTGCAGAAAAGACTGGGTTATGGCCCTTTGAATATAGTTACATTTCAGCTAATAAAATACATGCTTATAGAACTGCATTCAAAATATTAGACATATAGAAATATGGACACTTTCATTAGGTATGTTGTACCAAAAAGACCACTCACTATATATACTTTGCTTTAAGTAAATTTGCATTTAGATATTGATGCTTGTTCAGAACATGGAGTTATGTGAAATTTGTCTTTAATGTTAAACACTATGAGTTAAATGTACTGTCTGTCTTGTGGAGCGTATTACCCCTTAGGATGTGCACATAAGCATTTGTTGTCAGTACAAGTTCTACATATCATATCAAGGGTGGAAATACACTGTCTTTAAAGAGAGTCTTCAACTACCTTTCATGCTTCTCCCATTCTATTGCATTTTAAGCCTAACAGTTGGCTGCCATCTATAACAGTTTACTTGGTGCCATTCTCTGGTCCCTATAATTTCTGACAGGTGTGAAACTTTCATTTTAAGCCTATGGAGTAATTTGAGAAAAAATGTGGATATTCACTACTGTTTGTCATCACCTTTTTGTTTGTTTATTTTTGTGGAATTCTTTCAAGTCCAAATGACAAACTAATAATTAAGTATAGAAAATTTTGCTTTACTTGTGAGTCCCTTTGAGATCCAATCCATATTGTTTTTGTTTTGTTTGTTTTGTATTTATGCTTAGTGGATTCTGAAATACAAAATTTAACTCTTTAATAGAACATGATCCCTATTATTTAAGCCACAACCATTGATGAATACAAACCAAGATCAGTTTTCTGGGAATAAGCAAAGAGGTCACTGAAACCACTCACAGATATCTCAGAACACCTCCTACAACTACTTCCATCTTGCAACACATTTAAGTTCCATATCCTCTGATCCTGAAAGAAAATGCAAGACCAGTACAAATAGTTTTATTGTCACTGGAAACATAAACAGAGCTAAACTGACATCAGATCTAGTTGAAACTAGAACTACAACTAGTCCATTATAATATGGACTTGAAGTTACAATATTTTTTTTGACTTATGTGAAGTGTTAGATACTGCCCAGCAGTCTTATGACCCAGAAGAAAGACAGGAGTTACGGGACTAGAATGCCACAAATATGGAAGTGAATGTGCTAGCATTGCTCTTTAACTTGAACTGAAGATTAGCTTAGTTCCCATTTGCCAAGCCTGTTCCCCACAACATCATGCCCTGATTTTACATAGTTTTAGACCTTTACCAACAGCATGTAACAATAGTGGGGAATGGAAATGATTAAATATTTTGTGAAATCCCTTTCAGTTTCTCTATGTTAGTTAAATTTAATAATTTCTTTACAAGTCAGTAAATCATACTGGCTTCTTCATTTCTAAAAATTTAAATTATGTAAGGTATTTTCTCTTTTAAAGCAACCTATGATTCTCACCAATTTTCTTCTGTAATAGATTAATTTAAGTCTGCCATGAACTACATTATTTTTCTGCTTTTGTTCCTGTGCAAAATATAACAAATTGCTACACTGCATCTTCAGAATTGGAAAAAGTAACTTTTCTGGTACCATATACATGTAATTTTTCAACACACTGTATTTACCACTATGTGTTGTACTTATTTACAAGATTGTTAGAGGTAAATGTATCATGCTGAACTCAACAGCTCAAGAGAGGCAAGGCTGCTGCAGCTCCATGTCCCCAAGTCCAACCAGCAGCACGTCTGAAGCAGGCACACACATACAAAGCACATATTTACACTACATGTGTAAATATATAAATATATAAATACAAATGTACATAAATACATAAATAGATATATACATGACTAGCCACACAGATCATGAACAGATACTCAGAACACTCGTGCAAACATAGACATGCTTCATCACCTTCATCCAACACGTTCATCCTATCCCATTTCTGACTGAGCAGGATGGAAGTCCACCAGGGGGAATATGTTGGACTGAGACACTCAATCCAACCCACAGCCACACCTCAGTCTCAGTCTCCCCAGTTGCTCACATCTGGATATAGGAGCCCCAAGGCTGCAGCCCTACCCCAGTTGCAGGTGCAGACCATCGCACACATACATGCACACACATGCATGTGTGTCTTCATGAAGCCAGGACTCCCCTGGTCCCACAGCCAGCCCCTGTGCTCTCACCCTTGGGGACATACCCAGAGCTGGTCATTAGAGACCCACTCATCCTCTTGTTCCCAGGGCACTTTACCTGCTCACAGGTTCAACCAGCTTGGATTTTGCTAGTGACAACACTCACTGTCGCACCTCCATTTGCCTCCAGTCATTGGCAGAATGGACACGTGTGCTCTGACCCATGGCCTGACCCCAACAGCTGCACTCACATTTTGTGCAAATTTTGTTCAGAATCACCACCAACAAATTCAATAATCTGCCTTCTCATTTCTTAAATTTCACAAAGGTTTCAGCTGCTTATCCACCCACTTTAAAGTAGCATGATATGCTTATTCTAGTCATTAATTTGCTCACATGCCTGCCTATTCTGTCCCTTTGTAACACACAACCTCAAGTTCTAACTTTTATCTTTGCAGACTTTCCTATGGAACTCTGCTCGGAGAGGGCTTGACTGTATATTGGTGTTTTCCACAAGGAAAGATTCAAATATAATAATTCTTTACAAAGCTTGACATTTTATTGAAAAGGGTGCTATAAAATATTTGAACTAAATTTCAGATGTCCATGCAAAGAGGGCACCTGGGTTGGTGGGGGAAAGGGTCTGAAGGGACAGGGAAATCGCTTTCCCTTTCTCCTTCTTTACCTTTCCTTAAGCACTCCAGTAGCTTCTTAGAGTAATTTTCTATCTTGCAGTTTCTCTGTTTTGTCTTGTACCACCAAAAATCACTTCATTTAAAAATTTTGTGAGAATCATACAAGTTTTCTGTGACAACCAAGATCCAGAATGTTATTCTACTCTGACAGAAGCAATAATAGGCCTCATTTAATTAAGAGGATTGAAATATTAAGAACTGATTTCAAAGAACTGACTGTGCATATACAGTCATAATGGGATACAAGAATACTGTGTCAAAAGTCTTGTTAAAGTTGAGATAAATGACATCTGCTGCTCCCTTTTCATCCACAAACGCAGTCATAGAATGCAATTAATTTGCAAGACTGTGATTAGTAAGGCGTAAGTTAAGGGTCAAATATTGTTATCAATTCAGGCTTAGTCTACCCCACTGACACTTAGGGGAGAGGAAGATCTGTTGGAGCATATTGTCATAAACATTGCATCACTAAGTTCAATAGAAAACTCAATCAATTAAGTAGGAAGCTCTGCATTGACTCCAGGGATCAGGTCTCTAGAAGTAAGCTCTGGTGTCACATGCAAAGTTAAGGTTTTGTATATGCACAATGAAAGCAGGTTTAGGTTAGCTTGCTCTGCATATTTCAATTCCCCAGAACCTTCACCTCATTTTCCTCATCTGCTTAATGTAGCATTTCCAGATCAAGCTATACATCTATGGGCATGGTTTTGGTCAAATAGTTTACAACTTAAACTTAATAATAATAATAATAATAAAATAATAATAAACCATAGTACCTAAATCCTGGATCATTCTAGGTTAAAGAACAATGTAGAAACATATATGGTGTTATCTGAAAGTATTTCTGGAATAATGCCATAATTTGGAGTTTTGTGTACTACCATGTACCAAGTACCATGGTAGAATTGAGATCACATGCTGAGCACTGATATCTTTAGCTGTCAAAAATAAATTTAAATTAATTTACTCCAGATTTTCAGTTAAATTGTATTAGTATACACATGCTCTTTCTTCTCAATATATAGAATTGCCTTTTCTTCTGGGTCATGCTGCATAAATTCAGATTACCAGAGAATTTCATTAGAATTGCACAAAACAGCAGAATTACTCCTTAAATTATATGAATAGATACATTGTAAAAAAATTATGTTCTGCACTTTCAGCTTAAAATATTATTTTCTTATTTATTTTACATAGTTTTTTACTAGTTTTTACATATTTATTTTACATAGTGTTGTTTGTAGTTATGATTTTTTTGTCTTTTATTATTTGAGAGTGGAGGTCAGTATTCCAAAAGCGAATAGTTACCGGCTTTCAGATAGTGAAAAGTATATAATAAAGCTAAGACATATTTGAGGACTTATTGAAGTCCTTGATAAACATCTCACTTACTGTACAGTAATGCAGTTCAATGCTATTTCACAAAACATATCCAGCTTTTAAAAACTTATTCAGATTATCAGGAACAATCGATTGTATGAACTACTTAATTGATAAATAACTTTATCAGAAAATAAATTGCAATGGCATACAAGACATTGAAAAAAACTAAAAGTCAGAGTGCAGTATGAGCTCTATTTACTTTTTTTTTTTTAGTAAGACTGCACAAAATGCTAATATATTATGGGATACACTGCTCACACAACCTATTCATCATTTTCCAGTTCATGTTTCTTTGATTCTGAGAATATAGAAACATTTTCATTCTGGGAAATGCATTTGACACATTTTGTTTCACTCTCTAAGATATAAAAAAAATAATAATAATTACCTTTATATCCTTTCATTTTAACTTCCACACATTTGAAAGAAAGAACATTTTTAAAGTTATAAAAATACATGCTGACTAATCCTTGGCTGTAAAAATAGTACAGGAATTTACATGTAGAAATTTGGATCTTTCACCATGACTGGCTAAAAATCTTTCTTTACTGAGTAACTTTATGGTCGCAAGGAGATGACTTTTAAACTGCAAACTTTTGTTGTTTAATAAACTCATTGCATTTTCAGGAAATCAGAATTTTTGTCTCATCAATTTACTTTTTAATCATATTATGAATATTTCAAATACTCTTGATTAGGGAAAAAAATAAATATTTCCAATACTTTTAGGAACATACTTATTTGGCAATAACAATTACGCAGCATTTGCCAATATTGTCATGTATTTTTAAGGTCATAAATGATATCTATTACCTTTGTATTATATAGAGAGTAAATACTCTGCCTGATTAATTGTTGGATAATTTTCAAGGCGGGGTTGAGAATCCAGTTTGAGGAATTTAAGAAATCCAGATTTGATTTATGAATTTGAGGAATCCACAGACCTCCTAAATAAGCTTTATTCTGTGTTAGCATTTTCTAGCTTTATCTTTCGACCATCAGATTACAGTTTTTCCTGTTTCCTCTTATATGGATTTTTTTTTTCCCTTTTCTTTGAAATCATTGTGTACTCCAGACATTTGCAGACCCTGGTCAAGTAAATTTTCTTAAAATTTCTTATTTCTCTTGAATAATCTATATTCCAAGTTTTGCATTGTATATCACAATTTTTTAGACACCATCTAACTGTTTTAATTCTTTACTGACCTTTCCCTGTATTGAATCACCCTCTCCAAGGTTGCTTCACTAAAAAGTTTAATGAGTACTGTTTCAAACTGGGAGTGTCTATGTTAACGCAAAGTAGAACATATATTGTGGAAAAAGCTGTATATACATGGAAGAGATTAATAGTTTCTAAACTATTTCATTATAATAGCAGCATCTCTGTTTGCAGACTTATGTAGGAAAATTAGGGGCTTTTAGCCCCTCCATGTCTTCCCAGACTTCTGATGCATTACAGCTAAAGGGAAACTGGAATACTTCACTAAGCAAGTGTTGGCTGAACTAGGAGTTTTGGAACTTGAGACCGAACCTTTCAGGCTCCATGCCTTTAGCAAGAAATTCAGATAATTTTAACAAGAATGTCATTTGCAGGAATACCTGCCTGATATGGAAGGAAAATCTGAATTACATCCTTATTAGGGAGCAAAATTTGTTATTTGTCATGGTGAAGAGCCTAAAGCTCTGGATCCCTCACGGTTTGCAGACCTGAAGAAGCACGTATGGTAGTTATGTGAGCTTATCTAGAGATAGGTAAAGCAGTGTTGATTGTAGAAACTTCTAAGAGCTTACTCATGGCTAAGTCTATGATGAGACTGACAGTCCTAAATCTATATACCGTAGAAGGGTTAAGTATTCAACAAGGTATCAAGGAAGCTAAAAGAAAAATAAATATGGTCCTGATGAAAACTTGCCCTCTGTTATCAAAGTTACTGACCATATCCGAGTACCTCAATGACTTTCTGGGAAATTAATATAGCCTTAAAGGTTGAGCAGCCATGGATCACATTCTGCCCTTTAGCTACAACAGTGCAATAATTGCTCATGATCATCTGGCTGTCCAGATCCTCTTCACTGTTACAGCTTTGCAGGTTATGAACTTTGGTCTTTCAAGCATGGTCTACATTCTTTTTTCATAGGTGTAGGACGTTGGAATTGGCATGCTCTTTAGATGAGTCAAATCTGTCAAGCAACTCAGGCCAGTATATGTAATTGGCCTATCTCCAACATTGTTTATCACTGTTAATTTTGGGTTAACTGCATACTTCAGTAGTATATAACATTCCAGAGTACTGGTGAAGATACTCAGTATTATAGGGCTAGAACATATACCTGTAGGATTATATTCTTGTAAAGAAAATTTTACACAACTTTTTTTTTTTTTTTTTCTGGAGAAATACTTTTTAACTATTATAAATATGCTGATGTTATGAATGCTTATTTTACTATCTGAGTGCTGAGTAAGAGAAAGTAAAATGTCTAAAAGGTCTCTATGATGTCCTAACATAGCTACCTTTACCAAATTTTAAAATGTCATCAAAGAGCAGTTTCAAATGTTTTTGATCGCAGATTTTCCATGATAAAGTGTTGACTGGTGCTAATTATGTCATCGTCTTCTATCTCATATCAGTTTTTGTATGATGTTATTAAGGGTCAGTGTCAGAAAGATTAACTTAGTGAGCCACACCATCTTCTCAGCACTTAGTAAATATTGATTTAGACAGTTACAATTACAGTTTTTCTTCGGTTCTGTTGTGTTTTAACCTAGCAGACAGCTCAGCACCACATTCACTCACCCCTCTCCCCCCTCAGTGGGATGGGGGAGAGAATTGTGAGGGGAAAAAAATCAAAAGCTTGTGAGTTGAGATAAAGACAGTTTAATAGGACATAAAAGGAAGAGAAATAATTATAATAGTTATTATGGTGATAATAACAATAATAGAATGTACAAAGCAAGTGATGCACAATGCAGTTGCTGACCACACACTGACCAATGCCCATCCCTGAGCAGTGGTCTCCCCCCCGACCCTGGCCAGTCACCCCATATTTATATTTCAGCATGATGCCACATGCTGTGGGGCATCCCTTTGGCCAACCTGGCTTTGTCCCCTCACAGCTCCTGGTGCAACTCCAGCCTCCTCACTGGCAGGGCAGCATGAGGAACAGTCCTTGGCTCTCTGCAAACACTGCTCGGCAACAACTAAAACATCAGTGTGTTATCAGCATTATTCTAAACCTAAATTCAAACCACAGCACCATGCCAGCTACTAGGAGAAAAATTAATTCTATCCTAGAAGAAACCAAGACAAGTTCTCAAGCATTTCCCAAGTGTTGCAGGATTGTTACATAACAACAGTAATGTCTTGGAGAACCATCAGGCCAGGTTAATTTTGGGAATTAATGTTGTCTGGGCCTGCTGCTTTTAAAATGATAAATAGTTGCTCTTTGTTACTTTTTTTTTTCTTGGTGTTTTTTTAATACTAGTTCTTAATTATCTCTAAATAAATATGTATTCTTCAAAATATAGTAATTTATTATCATTTTTCCCATTCAACAGTTGTTTTTCACTGACATCTGTAGTTCTCATTTTCAATAGTTTATTAGTAAACTGTTGTATGTGTGTGGGCATTCATATAATTTTTTTTGTTCCTCATGAGTTATAAATTCTTTTTTTTCAGCTTTGTATCTTTCTGATACAGTTATGTGACTACTATTTGACACTTGTTATTTTTCAGCTGTTTCTAATCATCATTTTATGTTAAAAAAAATCCTTCTTCTTGATTTTGCTTATGATTATTTCCAGCTTTCATACAGTGTTGTTTTTAAAACATCTTGTGTTTGTATTTATTTACTGAGATCAGATTCTGAAAATAAGAAATGTAGTTGTCCTAATTTCCTGCACCCTTGTGACCACAAGAGAGTTTTTGTTGTTGTTGTTTGTTTAATTTTTATTGAAAAAATGGGGTTTACTATAGATATATTATTATTGTTATTGTTATTTGATATGAGAAATCTATCTGATAAATTTTTAGAAAGCTCAAGAAAACTTCTCTGGTTATAGCGTTCAATTGCCACTCCACAAGAATCCTTTGCTGTAACAAAGATTTTTTTCCTATCAACCAGTGCTAAATAAGCTAAACATGAACATGTTGGAGCAGGTCCAGAGGAGGGCCATGAGGCCCTCAGAGGGCTGGAGCACCTCTCCTGTGAAGACAGGCTGAGGGAGTTGGAGTTGTTCAGCCTGGAGAAGGCTGCAGGGAAACCTTATAGCATCCTTCCAGTACCTAAATGAGGCCTATAGGAAAGCTGGGGAGGGACTCTTTGTCAGGGGGTGGAGTGACAGGACAAGGGGGAATGGTTTTAAACTAAAAGAAGGGAGATTTAGATTACACATTAGGAGGATATTCTTTACTATGATAGCAGTGAGGCACTGGAACGGGTTGCCCAGAGAAGCTGTGGATGCCCCATCCCTGGGAGTATTCAAGGCCAGGCTGGATGCGGCTTTGGGCAACCTGGTCTGGTGGGAGGTGTCCCTGCCCATGGCAGGGGGGTTGGAGTTAGATGATCTTTACAGTCCCTTCCAACCCAAACCATTCAATGGTTCTACAGTTCTAAGCTGCTCAACCTGTTTCTTGTTCTACATGGTAGTCTACAAAATACCTTCCAATATAACTGATTTTCTATGATACCCCATCTTTGGATTTAATAGTTAGAACACAGATGTATAAATATAAAGGGCCTTGTTTGTAAATCATCAATAATGCTAATGCACCTAATGTTGATAGACAGCTCCCAGCTCTAATTCTCTCTGCCCATCTTTCCAAAATAAGTTGATTATTTTTAATGATGACCTGCCAAGTTTTATTTCTAACAAAATTATGTATTTTTTTCTCTGAATTAAAATCTTAGACCTTTCTATCTTTATTTCTAGAGTTTCTCTCTCTGTTGCCACCTTAAGAATTTAGTCTCTTCCTACTCCTGATGCTGTGCTCTTTACTTTCAATCCTTAAGATTTCTCCTCTTAGATGCCAGGCTAAAACTAACTATAGCTAGCCTGTCCTCAATGTCCACATGTTCTCCTCTGTAATGATAACTTATTATTTTGCAGAACTATAACATGTCATGAATAAAGTAGGTCTGCTGAGGTACACCCCATGTGAGTTGCTAAGGTTCATCTTTCCTCTTTCTGGATATGAAAATTGTGAGGAAGTCTACGTTTGTATGAGCTAATGATAGGCTTTGGAGCAGAATACTGTTCCCTGGCCATGGAAGTGCCAGAAGTGCATCTGGGGACTGCTATGGTAGGCTGGCAGGTGACTGTCCTTTCACAGAACCAAAATGGTTGTCATGTAGAATTTCGGGAAATTGCTTGCTCCCAGCATCAAACATTGAATATGTGGGGTGATGAAGGTTGAAGCTTTGATATGACAGATAAAGTCTTGAAGATCTGGGAGTGAACATATAAGTAAGATTCCACTGCCTAAACATAGGTACCTACCATCCTTTGAGGTGTCCTAGAGCATCCAAGACATGCATTGTCATATATGACAAGATATCTAGGTCACAGACAAAGACAGATCTGTGCCTTTCTGGAGAAGTACCAGGCTACATACAATACACAATTAAATTTAAAATAGT